>NC_088930.1:56095000-56205000 GCF_038396675.1 Hydra vulgaris
CCAAACCCAAACCCTTATAGCTTTTTCTACTCCTTGTGAGTTGTCCCTAAATCAAATGATGTGTTTACTACTCCTTGCAGGTTTTCCCTAAATCAGTTGATTTATGTACACTCCGCTTTATAAATAAATAGATTAATTGAAAAAAGACGAATAAATAATAAAAATAATTAATAAATTAATAATAAAAAAACAGTATAAAACAGTAAAAAAAAGCGCAAGTAAAAACATTCTGATTTAATAAAAAAAAAAATATTCTGATCTATAAATTTGAGTTTTGTGGGTTTTTTTAAAAACAGTTAAACTTAATTACTTTCCCCAAGTTAAAACAGTATAAAATATTAATTTTTTGATGTCATTTGCTACTATCAAGATTTAAAATTTTGAAATAATAGACTTAAAACTTGGGGGATGGGAGGCTTTAACACCAAAAGCCCCCACACTTTTAAAAGTGAGGGTGTAGCTCCCACTGCTTTATTACCCCTGATGACATGTGAGGTAAATTAAACGGGTAATGAGATTATAACTAAAATAAAAACTGAATGTAATAACAGAATCGAAATTTTAAGTTTCTTTTTTTTAAATCTTTTTACTTTTATGCTTCTAAATAAGTGCATTCATAATAAACAACTAAGTTTAAGATTTGTAAGCATAGCCTTACCTTTTCACAGTTTTTAAAATGGTTTAAACCATGGTTTGAACCAAACAACCCTGGTTATTGTAATAAATGATAAAACTACAGTATTATTAATAACTATATAGAATTATTATATGATATATAAATGTATAAAATATAATATATAAAAGTATAAAATATAGTTGAAACAATATAAAATTTAATCGTGTCTATTAACAAAGATATTATTGAATTTTTTTTTTTTTTAATTAAAAAAGATTATGTTATATAACATGCGTATGTTGTGCCAATATATGGATGACTTAATAATTATTTTAAATTTTATATGCTAATCTTTTAGGTAATATTGTATATGTTTAATTTAAATACCTGGCGCTTACAAAATCCCCAACAAAACAATTTTATGGAGGAAGCTTTATACTCAAGTGATGAAAATGATTTACTCCCTCAACAAACATTCTGCCATATCTCTTGTTGTTAATATTGATGGATTGCCTTTATTCAAAAGTAGTAACACACAGTTATGGCCGATACTTTGTTTGTTTAGTGGGTTGAGTCCATTCTTTGTTGCTGTTTATTGTGGAACTCTTAAACCAGATCCAGTGTCTGATTTTATAAATGATTTTTTAGAAGAGTATATTGGATTAAGTGAGGATGGTCTTAATTTCAATGAACATTTGTTTCAAGTAAAATTAAAGTATTTGTGTTGTGATGCACCTGCAAGAGCAATGCTTAAATCAATCAAACCTCACAATGGTTATAATTCATGTGAAAGGTGTGTAGTAGAAGGAGAGTATAAAGAAAATAGAGTTGTATTTAATGACATTGGATGTGCTTTAAGAAGTGATCAAGATTTTTCACAAGATTTATCAGCCATTGCATCAACTAGGTAAAAGTGTTTTTGTAGACTACGGTTTTCCATGTGTTTCGGGTTTCGTACTTGACAGTATGCATTTAGTTATGTCAGGTGTAGTTAGGCGTATACTTCTTTACTTGAAAGATGGACCTAGAATTTGTAAATTATCACAATTACAACTTAATGATATATCAAAAAATTTGGAATATTTAAATGATAAATTGCCTAGTGAATTTGCAAGACAGCCTCGTTCTTTAAATGAATTGAGCCATTGGAAAGCAAAAGAATTTAAACAATTTATTCTTTACACCGGACCTGTAGTATTAATAGGAGTTGCGTCTAATGAAGCTTATACTCATTTTTTGGCATTTAGTATTGCAATAAGAATTATGTGTTTTACTGATCCTGATAAAAGAGCTGAGTTATTGCAGTATGCTAAGAATTTGTTAGAATGGTTTGTTTTTAAGTCAAAAGATCTTTATGGTGAGTCGTTTATTACTTACAATGTTCATTCACTAATTCACCTTCTCCAGGATGTTGAAAATTATGGCGAGGATTTGCTTCGCTGTCTGCTTTTCCTTTCGAAAACTATATGCATGTTTTAAAAAAATTCATACACAATGCTAATAATCCTCTAGTTCAAATCATTAAACGAAGTTTCGAACTAGAAAAGTCTGGTGAAAGCATCACCCACCAATATATAAATGATAAAATTGCTATTGCTGACAGAGATAGTTGGTTTTGTTTAACAAGTGGAGAAATTGTTAAGGTCACTAAAAAATTGACAAATAATGATTTTCAATGTAAAACTGTTAATTCAAAAGAAATGAAATTTTTTTTTAATGAGCCTTGTAACTCTAGAGATATTGACATATTTGTTGCAAATCAAAATATTTCAATGGAAAGTAGAAATATTTGTAAACAAGATATTTGCAACAAAATGGTTTGTTTACCATGTAAAAAGACACTAGTTTTTTTCCCTTTTCTTCATGGCTTTAGAGATAATATTCTGGCACCTGAAAAGCATTAATAACTTTATTTGTATCATTATTTCTTTTTAGTTAAACTTTTGCTAAAAAAATTTTGTTCAATCTTCTTTGTTTATATTTTATGTTTACTTAATGCAACAAAATCACAATAAATGAGAATAGTATTATAAAATATTTGTGTTTAGTTTTTGTTTGATGCTTTTATAAATGCTTTGTTTAATAAAGGTATATAGTTTAAAATGGTTGTTTAATTTTTAGTGACAACTTTAAATTTATATTGATTTATATTAATTATACATTGAAAAATAAAAAAAAACTATGGCTACTAGCGGTCCGTATGCACAAGTAATTTGGTTAGAAGGAAATCAGGAGATGGAACGAACTATACCAATAAATTGGATAGATGAGGATACCAATAAAGTATTTTGGCCCAACACTTTAAATGTGAAGAATGCATTTAAAAGGTGTCAACAACCTAAAAAAGATTGGCTGAAATTTGAATTTGTTAAGATTAAAGTCTGTGGTTAGTACTTAATCTCATTTTTGCTTAAAATTTTACAATTATATAAAGTTCAGAAAATCATAACTAAGTTTGCTGTTGCAAAAACCAGTATCTTTAATTGCCTCCAAATATTTAAAAAGTGTTAAGGTAAAATATTCTAAATACTCTTTTTAAGGTTCAGAACAGTTTTGTGATGATTGTATTGACTACACAACTACTGAGGAGCAAATATGCAAAAGAAAGTCTCAAAAAAAAAGCAGTAAGTACATACTTTTACACCAAGCTATATGAACTGATAATACATACATATATATATATATATATATATATATATATATATATATATATATATATATATATATATATATATATATATATATATATATATATATATATATATATATATATATATATATACATATATACATATATACATATATATACATATATATGCATGTATAAATATATATATATATATATATATATATATATATATATATATATATATATATATATATATATATATATATATATATATATTATCAGTTCATATATATATATATTTATAATAAAAGCTATATGCGTAATATGTGTAAATCTATATGCCGAATCATTTTTTTTTTTTTTTCAGTGAAATCACCAATATTGTCTAATTTCCTGTCAAAACAAATTTACGTCTACAACAAATTATGCTTCAAATGGTAATTTGTTTGTCTTTAGTTTATGTTTTTTAACTCTCTATTAAGAAGTATTTATGCAATCTTTATCTTTTTTCAAAGTTTTTTATGTTGTTCTCATGGAGTTATTAGGTTACTTTGAGACCTTAATTATCTTCAGATCATGTGATATTAATTGGTGATTTGTCACCAATCAATTTTTGTTTTTTTATCTTATTTATTTGCTTTTAAACATTAGGGTTTTTTATTGAAGTTATTTTTTTAAGTCTGTATGTATGTACTAAATGTTTTACTAAACCTTTTTTTTTAACTTTTTTTATCATCTTTTTTTAAGTCGATAGTCGGGACTTTTTAATTAATTATAGATATCGTTAGTTCAAAAGTTGCCCAAGAACAAACTTCTCTGCAAGAGAATACCCCCTCAAAATCAAGATTGTTATCTAACTCCTCTTCGGATCTGACACTTCATCAAACTCTTGTCACTCACCATCATCTAATGTTTTTTCTATATCACAATCATTATCTTCTTCTCATCATGATTCCCATTTTAACTTAAAAGAATCCTCTTTGCTTTGCGAACAATCAACATCCTCTTCAAATATAAGGAAGTCTAGTCAAGATGCAAGCGGAAATTTAAATCAGCATTTAAATCCAGCTCCACCTCGTAGAAGAGATTGTAAAAAATTTAGAAGAAGTGATTTCCCTATGAATACTGCTGGTAATTAGGATTCATCTTTATTTGTTTTACATTTGTTTATAATTTTTATCGTATAACTTTCCATAATGTTGTACATATATATATATATAAATATATATATATAGATATAGATATAGATATATATATATATATATATATATATATATATATATATATATATATATATATATATATATATATATATATATATATATATATATATATATATATATATATATATATATATATATATATATATATATTTATATATATATATATATATATATATATATATATATATATATATATATATATATATATATATATATATATATATATATATATATATATATATATATATATATATATATATATATATATATATATATATATATATATATATATATATATATATATATATATATATATATATAGATAGATAGATAGATATAGATATAGATATAGATAGATATATTTATATATAATAGATTTTCAGTACACAATCAAGCTGGTTACAAAAGTTACTGACATAAATCAGCAAAACATTTCACAGCAACCAACTGCTCACGTTGTTTATGAGCCTCTTGTTCAGTATCAGACGTTTGATGATTTCATTAAGTTTGATAACTTGTTAAGGGTAGATGAAGATGTTGCTAAGAATCTTGTGAGTATATTGTAATCCAACTTGTTTTAAAGATATCTTTGTTTTTAAATACTACGAAAAGAATACGGAATATAATTATATTAATAATATTTTATGAATTAATGATATATTTAAATAAAAGTGAACATGTAAAATAAAATAAACCTTATTTATATATTGTATTGATTTGATTGATAGGTTGCGAAAAATTAGTGGTATTCAACTAAAAGATCTTGTTAAGAATATAATGGAAAGGTATATTAAGCTTTTTAAGTATATCAATCTAAATAAGAAAGTCTTTATAAATTATAGTACTTCTTTTTGCCGAAAATGCAAAAGAAAAAAAAGCGTGTAATTTATTATAAAATTTTATCATAACTGACCAAATTCTAAACAGAGTTTTATCAAAATAACCTTTAAATGCTAAAGTTTGGTCAAAAATGCCAAAAAAAAACATTTTAATAATATTTGCTTGCTAAGGGCCTGCAGGTAAGATATAGGTTACTTATTATTTTTGAACTTTTTTTTCTCACAAGAATAATTTAATATGATAAAAATTACTATTTAGTATGATGTCATACAAAGTTATGAGTGCATTTAATATGAAAGGCAAAAATCGTAACGAGTATGTGAGGCATAGGAAAGTGGATAAAACGGAGAAACAAAGTTTTCAGCAACTGAAGTTACACGAGCTGATAGTGAGTAAGTATTAATTTTGCAATCTTAAAAAGGAAGATTTTTTGTTTGTCTTTTTATTGGATAAATTTTATTTTCTAACAGAGTTCTAATTTATTTGTTTTTTTCAAGTTTTTGCGAGTTTGACACAAAACACAAATCCTATTTTTATTGTTACTTTGCAACATGGCCAGTTTAAAATCATAAATTTTAATATAATTATTTGCTATCAATATTACAAGTATTAATTTTAATTAATAATAAATATAATCAAAGATATTATAGATAATTAAATTTATATTAACCAAACTATGCATTTTTAGCCTTGGTAATGTCTTTGAAAGAAAACACGTTAAATGAGATTAATTTTGAAATACAGAAAATTCTGAGATACGCACCAGACAAGGTGAATGTAGAAGATGGCGGGCGAAAACAAAATTAAAGCACAACCAATTATGTCCCAAAACACTGCAGCAACAAGAGAATAACTAACTTTTTATTTTTAAACTTATTATGTAAAAATTCCCTCGGAATATTTCTTAATGAACGAAATTACTCTAACACGTTGTAATATTTTTGTAAATAGACGTTTTTAAACAATTTCTTGTCATTTTGTTGTCAAACCTGTTGTTTATTGAACGTTAACCTTCAGCTAAGTAGATCTACTCAAACGTTTAATAAGCGTTAGAATAACGTTAAGCAACGTTAGAATGTTGTTATACCAACGTTGCTCGATGTTAATATAACATTAATTAATGTTGGAAAAACATCGAGGAACATTATAACATATCGGTCTTCGACCAAATTATAACGTTAGCTAACGTTGGCAAATCTGACGTCGTCCGTCCTTTCCATTTCCAACGTTAATCCAACCAAAAAAAAACGTCATTTAACGTTGTATCAACGTTGTTGTGCCCGCTGGGATATTAGCGACTTTACGAAATCAAAACGACAACTGCAACCGCAACGTCCAAACACAAAAAATTGCTAATGCGCATGTGTAAGCTTAGGGTAAGTCCCAATTCGCGTTTCAAAGTTCTAGGCCGGACGTTAAAATTAAAGTTTCAGCTTTGTGTTGAAAACGTGAAATGATTATGAAAACGTTAACATTTTTTCGCAAACTAAGATTTTTTGTTTTTGTTTTTTGTGGTGAATTTTATATCGATATAAGCTGATATATCAGCTGTGTGTGTGCAATTCAATGGTAAAAGACGACTTTTTTGTCTTAAAGATCCATCTATAAACCCCCAGCAGTTTTTAAGAGGAGCCCCTTTAGCATGAATAGCAGCAGCATAAATTTCAAGATGCAGAGTGTCTAACCATCCCTGATTTACGTTGGTAAGTAAATGGCCCCATTGTGTAAACAATAAATTCATGATATGATTTGAAATCATACACAATTGCGGTACTGGTCTTGCAAATCGCGGTAACATATCTTGATACCTGCAGGGATACGCAAAACGTTTTAAAAAAATACAAAAGGCTTCGTCAGCTGAAATGGTGACACCATTGTAACACGTTATTTTTGCGGGAATATTAAGGATATTGATCAACTCGTATATATCTTTTGATAAAAATCGAAATTCGCTTTTGGCTTCATCCTCTGATATGTCGTCTAAATTAAATCTTGGATAACTATGATAAGGCAAAGTTAAGTTACTTGATTTGTTAACATCGTAAAGTAATAATAGCTCTTCGTCGTTTATTATCCTATTAGAATGAGAAATGAGTAACTGATTGCGAACCTGAGATAATTTTGACAATAAAATTATTATTTAAAAAAATAATTTAAACTTCGTTCTTTTATTGAAATTTACATCGAATAGGTTTCTTACTTAAAAATTATAAATATAACTGTACAAAAAATCATGCAGAAAAATATACAGAACTATACAAAGGCTTTTCGTACCGCGACGTTTTCATAGTAACTTTCGTAACGATATTTTACGAAAAACGGCTACGTGAACGACAACTTTAAAAAACATAGTTTCCCCGTTCTCGTTGCGGTTGGCGTTTTGATTTCGTAAAGTCGCTATTATCAAATACAAAACTTTTTTCAAATCGTTTAAATTGAATCCCTGGTGGTGCTACTCCTTCGTTCAAATTATGTACATTTGCAATTGTATCATCTTTCTTAAACATTTCTAACTGATCTTTTTGGAATATTCTCAATTTAGGAGGACTTTGAAAAGTTTTTAAAACTGGTAAAGATGGTTTTTTTGCAAAAGTTCACAAGAATACTTAAAAGGAACAGGTTTTAAAAGCCAATTTAGAGTGCATTTATCACCTTTAATTATATATTTATCTTCAAAATGAAGTTCACATAAAACAGAATGTTTTGTTGGAGTCCAGTCTGAACGATTAACAAACCATACCCAAAGTTATTTAAGTTTTGGTCTGTTGTAAAATAAAAAGATTTAATTTGTTTTTGTTTGTTGCTTAAGTATCCCAATATACATTTTGATGCAGCACATTTGTTGACCGTTTTTAATAAAAAATTTTTAAAAGTTATTAAGTTCAGAAAGAAGAATATTTTTTGAAATAATATAATAAGACCGGTCTCTTAATAATAAGACCGGTCTCTTAATTTTCCCCGCAAAAATGTAAGATAAACAACCGTGAATATAGAAGGCTAATTATATAATAATGAATATAGAGTATAACCTTAACCCTGACGTGAATATAGTAGGCATGGTTCTACCTATGTGTCAGTGGATTTATAAAAAATAAAGGATTAAGGTTTTGCTTGTAACATAATATGTGTGTGTAAAATAGCATAATATATGTGTATAAAATACTTATATTATAAACAACTAATTTATTGATACATATTTTGTTTAAATTTTATTGATACATGCACTGTAAAAAAATCCTGTGAAATTTATTTTTTACAGCGCAAAATTTAAACAAGAAGATATAATAGCTGGAGGTAGAACGAAGTCAAAAATGATTTCTTATCCGATATAGGCTTTGTTGCATAATTATTCCAACGGCAAGTCAAAATGGCGCTCTTTCAAAAAACTAAAAAATTTTGAAATGTAATTTGTATGCTTTGAAAGCTGTAATTGAAGTGAATTAATCTCTTTAAAGTTTATTGGATAGGTTTTTAACAACTATTCGATCAATTAAAAAGTTATATACTACAAAAATCACGATTAAGACCTCAATTACACCTTAATTCTAGGTATAAATTAGTAAGGTATATATTTTCTTAAATAAAAAAAACAAGTGCAACACCACATTTAAATAAACCTTTGTTAATAATCATAGCTTTATTATTAAAAAAACAAAAAAAAGATTGATCATTGGTATTCCTACGGAAAAACTGTCACTCCAAAGCTAATCATTTCGAAACATTTTTGTCAACAGAAAATTTTTTTGTGTGTCGGTGATGTACCAAAGCTAAAAAACTATAAATTAATTAGCAATTCAACTAAATTTAAATAACCAAGCGTAACCTAACTGCATACCCGCTTATCAAAACATTTTAATGCAAACATTTTAATTCTTTATTCACCTTTACTCTTTCCTGACTTCATTATAGCTCTATTTTGTTCAATCATATTTTTCAGTTATTCCGGTTTTTCGTAGCAACTCTTTTTTCTCTTTTACATAGTTGTAGAATTCGCAACATGACATTTTAAAATTCATAACGCATTAAATTGTCGATAGAAAGCGAATTACGCTCATCTGTCCATTGAGTTTGAATTAACGAGAACGCGCGTTTAAAATACGCATTATTCGATGTGAGTCGAACAAGTATTTGCACATTTTCAATAGATTGCCTTGTCTTTATGAAATAGTGTAACAATTTATTGTGCACGTTTTTCATTTTCCATTCTTCATACGGTTCTCTTTCAACAAAAGATTTTATATACAAAACTTTATCATAAATAAAATTCGTTAAAAGTATACTCTTTTCACTGAAATATGTAATGGTTTTTGCAACGTTTTCCCATTCGGCTACTTCGTTGTGAAGCATCCACAAAAAGACATTATAATTAGTTATTGAAACTGACCATTTTGCCAAATAATTCTAATGTTAAAAAATTTCGCAACATCATTTTCAAATTCTTTTTCTTGTTTTATAGTAATTTTATAATGTTTTTTTAATATATCGTACGCTTGGCTTGTTTGAATACATAAAAACTTAATATTTAATGTTTCAGTCAATTGTTTTTTCATGTTCTCCAAAATATTTTTTTTTTTTTTTTTTTACAATTTTCAATATTTTTTACTTCAATAACAGTTATAATCAATTTTTCGAGTTTCCTATTTTGTTTTTCAAACAATCACATTTGACTGTGTACAAATAAAGTGTATACTTCTGACAATGGATTTTTGAAAAAATCTATTATTGCTTTCAAGGGATTTTCTTCTTCCAAGAAAAATTCTTCAATGTTTTCCACATCTTTAAATTCTTTCTATTGCTGGAAAGAGCGACAACCCCTACTTCTTGAATGAGATAATATGTTGTTATATGTTAACTCAGCGAACTCTTGGAAATAGTTTTTCATTACTTACTGTGTATATTGAAAAAAAAATTGTAAAATTTTAAAACTACAGATTCTATATTAATCAACAAGACATCGGCAGCAGTAGAAGTTGTATTATGAGTAATGTGTGCAGGACAACCGACTCATTCTATATTTGCGCACAATGTTAGTTTAAATTTATAAAACACGTTATTCATTCCGTGCCTTTTTTTCCCTCCAAAATTAGTATTAGTATTATCAGCCCCAAATGCCACCAGGTCTTTTACTGGAATATTATAATTGTTTAATGTTTCTCTACAAAACGCTGTTATTGTATCGACGGTTTCAATAGGCAAGGTTTGCAATGCAAGGAGTTTAACTTTTAGGCCATCAAATTCCATGAAATAATGCTTGAGTATGGGAAAGCATCTTCATATATTTGTGGTTACTTGAATCTGTAGAAATACCATAAAAAGGAACCTTTTGTAATTTCTGTTTAATTATCTCTACGGAATGAGGTGCAAATAGACTTTTATTTAGAGCATTTATTTTTGTTCTTGCAGTAGATTGCTTGCTTGCAGTTTTGTAATCTGGAAACATGATAGAATTGAGTTTAGTTGTGCAGTCAAATGAGCTGAATGTCTGATGGTGTTCAACAGTTTTATATGCATTTGTTAACTCCGCAGCACGTATTAAAATATCTTAGGCAGAATTTTGTATTATCAGTATATCGGAATATCAGAAAAGACGATATATCTCTTGATTAATCTGTAACTGTGAATATCTGATTTAACGTGGTCTTTTATGCTAGATTTTTCACCATGACTCGCCGATATAAAAAATATTGCAAATGAAACAAAATACTTTGTATTCATTTTTTCTTTTTTTACTACAAGGCTATTTTTTTTTAAATTGTCTGAAAAGTGACACTTTTTGGCATGTTTGTTGAAGTACTTAAATTAAAACGAATAATTAAAATTCAAAAACAATCTGGTGTTAATAACAAAAGGAAATCAACGTCGTTACGCGACAGAAAATAAGCATGGTGTTGAGTCTTACTTAAAATTTTAAGCACGTTTGTCTTTTATTAAAAAAAAAAATTGAATTAGGAAATTATTGCGAAACAAAATTCTTTTTCTCTAGAAAAATTTACGTAACAAAGTATGTTTTTTATTGTAAAAGGTGGTGCTGCAACAATTCATAAATTTCTAAGAATTTTATGAATTGTTGGAGACTTTTCTAATATGCTTAATAATTTTATATTGCGCATGTCAATATTTCTATGAATTTCATGAATTGTTGGAGATTTTTCAAATATGCCTAATAATTTTATATTGACCGGGACAGCTAGTCCTTTGATAGGGACACTGGGACACAGAGCTTAAAAGCGGGACATGTACCGGTGTACCGGGACGTATGGCAGCTCTTAAGCAAATTGCTATATTCTAAATGTAGAGATATAAAATTTCTTTTTGTAAATCCGGCAAAAAAACTACCAGTTCTTATCTAGACATTGATTAATTAAGTCTTAATTTAGAAATTTACTAGTAGTCGTTCAAAAAGCAATAATTAATTATTAGTTCGTCGCTCAAAAAGCAATTTAAACAATATTTAGATCTTTTATTTGCAATGGATTCAATTGTTAAGGTGGTAAGCTGGTAAAAAAAACTAGAATGTTTAATAGTTATTGTTTGAAACTGAAATTAACACACACAACAGTCATCATAAAAATAAATATTACAAAAAAAAAAAAATCTTCAAAAAATAAATTATTTTTTGATGAGTCAGCAAAAATTTTAAAAATAAGCTAAAAAGCAAAACATGGGCATTAAAAGATCTATAGCTAGTATCAGTATGAAATTTGCAACAGTGAAAGAATATATAATTGTTTAGTGCCTAAAGCAAAATTTTTAAAAATTGATCAACCGTTTCAAAATGGCGAAGATTCTTTTAATTTTGAATTTTTTAGATATATAGTTCGATGCTCAGTGACTGGTTTCTCATTAAGTACTTGAGTATATAGGCTTATTCTGCTTTAGGCACTAGTGCTCTATAATTTAAACAAGTGTTGAAAATTTCAAGATGAAAGCTCAAATTGATCTTCCAAAATCTATGTTTTCGTTAACCTACAACAAGATTTTAAAAAGCCAAGAAAACAATACATAAAAAAAAAATCTCACAAATTTCCAAGTTGGTATGATTCCTCTCCTTCTAGTTCTTTTTCTTTGTCCAATTATCCTTTTCTCTTTGCTCTAATCAATTTTCTTCCTTCCATACTCTTTTTGGTTGATTTTTTATTTATATTTTGAATCGGAAGTGTGTCTTTTTTGATTTATCCTATAATTGTTTTTGTTCAAAGACAACTTAATTTTATCAAAAAGTCGTACAAGTCCAGATACACCATCATTCAAACTTATTATTGCAGATGCAACTCCAATTTCTAAAGTGGTTTTTGAAACAAAAGTTTCTTTTGGACATCTTTTCCACACAGTTTGATTCAGAGCCTCATTTGGGTTTTAAGTGGATCCATCTAAACAGCGACTCAAAAGATCATTACTATATAAATCCTTAAAAATTGGATAGATTGCAGTTTTCAATGCAATTGGTAAATTAACTGATGGTTTGTACCGCTTGATATTTTTCCAGTAATTACACCAACTATCATTAGTGCAGGGATAAAACTGGTGACGAACTCCAGGATCTTTAATACCTGTACAGTGCCACAATACTGCCAGTACGCCTTTTTTCATCATATACAAAGCAGTACTTTTGTTACCATTCCAACTTGAAAGAGAGTTTTGGCGAATAGCCATGCCAAAATAGTTCTGCATTTTGTTAACAATATTATCAGTTAATCTTCCCTTCCCGCTAAGTTCTTTGCCATCTGATAAGGTTTTACCTTTCATGCTAACACGAAGCTTGCGGAGCCGTGTGCCAAGTCTCTTTTGAACATGGCCAACACATTCAGATTTTATAGGTTCCAAATCTTCACCATATGGCTTTGATTCTATAACTTTTTTAAAGGATTCAGTATCGCCATCGTCAATGCAATGGGAGTACCGAATATTATATTTTTCAATAGAGGAAGAAAATATTTCCACCGCACCAGCAGATTTCATTGCTTCTGAACTTTGGGCATGGTTCAATTTACACTCATGCGTTTTGATCCATTTATTGTGCTCATTAGTTCCTTTTCGATTTTCCCAATTTAAACATCCTTTACAAAACTTTGAAAAAACCTTGAAATTGATTACCTTTTTGTTTTCTGTCGAAATAGCAGTGACAATGCCATTCAGTGAACAATGGCCACGCTTTTGCCATGAATCATCTAAACTTATTCTACAATCAACAATGTCGGTTTCGATATTACCAGGTTTTAATGTACACCATAACTCTTTGGCTGCATCATTCATACTAGCAATAGCACTGTTAATGTAAAGAGGTAAAAGAAATTTATTAATGTCATCATATGCTGAATGGACTAGTGGTGCAGGCATATTCATAATAGTCGCAAAAGTTTTTAGTGCTTCATGTCCTTTACCCAGTTCACGAAATGCAACAACTGATCTTACATTTACTTCAAAGTTGAATATCAGGAGAAGAAAAACAATTATGAATCCAGGTACGGTTCAAACATGTAAATTGAAACTTAATGTTAAACCCTCTTTATTATTGATCTTGATGACAAACAATTACATCTCTGCTGCTGCATATGGGACATGCACAAACTTTACTTAGCAGCTCCTTGAATTTGTTAAAGTTAAAAAGAAAAAAAAAGTCATCAGGGTCAGTTTTAATATGTAAGAGTTTGCTTATTGATCCATTTAATTTTGAAGAACTAGTTGAATGATTAGACATTTTTTTCTCTATTGGCTAAAAACAAAACTTGACAAGGTTCATTGTTTATGCTAGATTCTGCTAAAGGAATACTATTATTTAAAGCTGTGTGTTGATTTTTTGAACTTCTTCTTCTTCTTATGTTCCTAACGACATTCTTTTTATTTGCCATCAAAAATAAAAGAGCAATAAAAAATAAACAAAGCGTAGTGAACAAAATTTTATAAAAGCACTGTTAAATAACAAAGTTCATCTGTAAAAGTGTTATTTAAAACTCTAACTTCTAGGGTGACTCCGCCAAATTGCTTTTTAAAAGCAGAAAACCCATACCTGTTGCCATACCATGGCCTGGATACCCCTTGCAGATAGAAATTAAGTAATAAAGAAAAAAATAAATTTGACCGATTTCAATAATTTTTTGTGCGCCGCAAAAATTTTTAAAACAAAATTTTTACCATACCCTAAAAAACCTTGTTTTTTTTAAATAAAAAATAAAAAAAATACAATGACAATATATATTTTTGAAATCTTTGATAAATTTTGAATATAAAACAGTTAAAAAAAAATCCTAATTTTATATGATTTTTTACCAGCATACCACCTTAATGACGTTTTGAAACAATGCTATTTGTTCCAAATTATATGAAATAATTTTTGTTGAACGTGGAATGTGATTGGTTAACTTTAAATTGTGGTAGTTACGCCATGTTTAATAGAAAATTATGTTACTACAAAGACTGTTCCTTGAAAAATGACGTATTTTAACTTCGTTCTTTCTCCGTTCTATTTTAACTCCTTGATTTAAATATCTGGAAGCAATCTGTAAGCAAATGTCCCGGGCAAAACCGCTAAAGTAGTTTTATTTGCATATTTTAACGTCTGTTAAAATACTTTTTAGCTTTAAAGTTATAAATCTAAATATATAATTAGGCTTAAATATTTTATAACCGATAAATACCTTAAGATAAATAACTAATGATAAATACGACAAATAATATATTACGATAAATAACTTGTGTTGTGTAGAAAAGAAAACAATAATAATAAGAAACTAGACAAAAAGAAAATCAAACAATTTATTAAAAAAAATAATCGAAAGTATAATGAAAATTAATCTCTTAGAAACTTAAATTTACAACCAAATGCGTTTTTATTTCTGCATAAAACTCGGCCAGATTTGTATTTTTTAAACAAACCCTATTTACAAACCCAAGACTTGTATATAAAAGCTGATGATTATTAGAAGTTTTTTAAACACTAAAACTTAAACTATGTTCTTTAATCAAAAAATTACAATTCGTATTTGGTCAACTTGAACGTAATTAAGCGAATCACTTGTTTTTATGAAAGTTTAGAACAACATAAAATTTGATTACAATGAGATTGTCTTCAGTTTGGCAAAATCATCAAAACTTCATAGAGATTACTTGCTAGAGTAATCAGAAAGAATTACTGCAAATACCTTTTTCATGTATTTTGATTTTTAATTTCTATGTAAATAATTAAAAAACTTGACAACAAACTTGTATTTTTCCTAATACTGATAAATTTATTAGAAAAAACCATTTAAGCATGGTAATAACGTGCAGAAAATAAAGATTTAAAAATAAAAGTAATTTAACAATTTAGAATTCCTGTATTTTTAAAAACTTTACTTTTTTAAACGTACCGAATATATTAATGGACGGAGTGCATGGTCATTAAGATATATTAATGGACGGAGTGCGTTGTTATTGAAATATATTAATGGACGGAGTGCATGGTCATTGAAATATATTAGCGGACGGAGTGCATGGTCATTGAAATATATATATAAATGGACGGAGTGCATGGTCATTGAAATAGAAATTTGCATGCATATTAGACAAAAAAAACTATGGGATTAAAGGTTTAAATTATTTTTGCTTAGTTTTTTGCTATGATAAGGGCCCCATCTATGTCTCCCCCGGACCCTCAGTGCCAGTCCAACACAGAATCGGGCTTCATCACAGAAATCAAGTAACAAAAATGTTGAAATTAAATTAGATGTCGATTGAGGGCAAGGAATCTATGAAGTTACTCTATCAATCTAAAGCTAAATATAACCAAAAAAAAAAATCAAAATAAAACAAGCAATGTGACGGATATACGTTTAAAGATTTCAAAGACCCAAGTGCCCAGAAAACTATTTTACTGGTCATTATGCTTTCATGGAACAAAAATACTTCATTCTGCAGATAATTTTGAATAAATTGAACATTTTTTTCTTAGATTACTTGGTATTTAAAAAATTGACAGTTTTGTTTCAAATGGTTCAAAAACAAACTGCATCATCAAAGCACCCTTGTTTGTTTTGAATGATCTCATTTTGTAGCTTACAAAAAGCTATTCATTAGTTTTAATAAGTTTTATGCAGGTTATGCAATCAATGCATGTCTAATGGTGCAAAACTAAAAAATGAAAAAAAGTACAGTAATTTTTTTAAACTTATTAAAAAATTTACATATATTTTTTAACAATTTAAATAAGTTTATTTAAGTTTCTAACAAAAACAAAATTTAACTTGAGAAATGTTTGTGCTTTTGTAACTGCTGAGACGTTATTATTATTTTTTTTTTCACGTTTTATTGTTTTAACTTGTTTGTTTATCAGAACTTTTATACTTGTTCGTGCAACCATGACTTTTTTAATAATTTTTATACCTATTACTAATAAGTATACAAATTATTACTCAGAGGTATAAAAGTTTTCAGAGGTATCAAAACTATTTTTTTTCTTACTATATAATTACTATATAACTACTATATAATTACTATATAATTACTATATAATTATTAAATAAGTTTAAAACTTATTACTAGTAAGTATAAAAATAATGCGCTGATAAATTCTCATGCTGATCTGACTATAGTTCACCTGCTAAGCTTACACATGTTGGAAATAAACACCAAGGGTTTTCACTTAAATTATGTATAAAATGTAGCTTTTGTTCAGCATGCAAATTTTCGTATACTTCTTCTTAATTCATATCTCCACAAAAAAGTAAGCTTGTAAAGAAAGCACACGAATTTAACTATCGCACAGTTATGGCATTTTGTGAGATTGGTAAATCTCACGAAAAGTCATAACTGTGCTGGAATTCAAATCTATAAAGCCATATCTCATGCTGGAATTCAAACATTTACAACAATGATGAATGTGCCATTTTAAATGGGATTTACTTCGTATAAAAGAATCTTCATTGTGCATATGAACAATCTGCTGAAAAAAGTACACAAAAAGCTGCACATGAAGTGCGTCAAATGGTGAATATCAATGCATTTGCAGTAATATTATTGACTGTCATATTTCTAATGATGGGACATTGCAAAAAAGGGGTTATTCTTCCCTCAACGGAGTTGTGTCTGCAATATCAAAGGATAATAAAAAGATGTTGGCTATTATACGATGTCAAGATTTTGTAAATCATGTGAGATTTGGTCAAAGAGAAAAAGATCAGCTGGTTATAAACTACTTAAAATAAGACATCAGTGTCCAATCAATCATCGTGAATCATCTGGTGCTATGGAATCCGCTGGTGCTTTTTCTATTTTTTGTTCTTCTTTGAGAAAGTTTAACTTAAGGTATAATCATTACATAGGAGATGGGGACACCACAGCATACAGCAAATTTAGAGAACAAAGAGCTTATGGAGTAACTTTGATACCAGAAAAACTTGAGTGCCTTGGCCATGTTCAAAAGAGACTTGAAACAAGACTTCGGAATTTACGCGCATTAAAAAAAAAGAGGTTGGGTGACAATAAAACTCTTTCAGGAAAAAGGAAGACTAACTGATGCAAATATCAATTTAATGCAGAAATACTTTGGTATGGCTGTTCGTCAAAATGATTAATTGTACCCTATGAAAAAGGTGTATTTGCAGTTTTATGGCACTGTAGTGAAGGTGATGCTACTACGCGCCATCAATTTTGTCCAAGAACTAATACTAGCTGGTGCAAATGGCAAAGGGATATGATTACAAGGGATAAGGGATATGATTACAAGGGATAATGGATATAATTACAAGGGATAAGGGATAAGATTACAAGTCAATGCATCTATAAAAACAAGTTAAACTTAATAGTTGCAATCAAAAACTTATTTCAATATTTATGGAACTCAATCTTTTATCAAAATGTTTACCCAACGAGTCTTTTAATCAAATAATCTGGGAAAAATGCCTCAAAAGACATTTTGTTTCAAAAAAGTATTTTAAAATGAGCTGTTTTCTCAGCAGCTATATCATCTAATGGGGTAGGGTGGGGGTAGGGTGGGGGGGGGGGTTACATTTCACATAAAGAAACATATCAACATCTTGGATTTCATTGGGGAAAATATTTCCTTCTCGGTGCAATTAAAAAAGACAAAAACCGTATTATTCATATGGAAAGGAAGGAAAAAAAGTAGCAAAGTCAAGAAGGAAAAAATTGAGAGGTATAAAATAAGGATTTTGTAAAGATGACTCATATGTGTCTGGAAATTATTAAAGATATTTAGAGTTAAAATTGTTTTATTTTGTTATTTTGCGTTTACTCTTTAAACAGGTTTTTAAACTTTGAACAAAAATATTTTTTTGAACTACTTGGAGATTATGGCTAAAGTTTTCATCAGATTACTGTGAAGGAATTTGACCAAAAAGAGGTATTTATAGTTAGCTGTTGTTGAGATATTGACATTGGCAGCACAAATTTTACCTAAAAGATAAAAATCATTGTTTAAAATACAGTCATTTTGATTCTGTGAAAGGAATGATGGTGATTCTGATCATATCTCTCCATTAACATGTTATTAACCTTTTTGCAAAGTTTTAGTCGTAAACTCTAAGTATTTAATGAGAAATACTTGTTTAAAAATGTAGTTAAAATTGTATACTTTTTGCTGACTCAGCATGTTTTAGAGAATACTTATACTTTTTATTATGTTTCATTGATAGTTTTTAAGAAATATTGCATCAAAATTGAATATATTTACTGTTTTAATTTTTCTGGACTAGTACCACCTTAGTGTAAATATACTCGTTCTTGAGTTTCATTTTTTTGTATTTTTCAAGAATTAGTTTACGGTTGCTAAAATTTAGAAATTTCACCACAATAGTTCTTCTCGTAGTATTTCCTTTCCCGTTACCTTTTCTCCCCGTACGATTTGCTCTTTCAATATAAACGTCCTACTTAATATCAAGTTTTTATTTCACGAGTTTTTTTATTAATTCCCCGCTCTTTTTCAATGTTCCAAATTCCAAATCATCTTTAATTTCATTAAATCCCTCAAATCTTAAATTATTACGACGACTCCTATCTTCAGCTAGTTGTCCTTTTTTATGGAATAGAATAGTTTTGCCTAGATTCATTTCTCTTCAAAAGGGACTTCAACGTCTGTCAAACGAAAATTTAATTTAATTTTCAAACGAAAATTAAATTAAATTTTCGTTTGAAAGCTAGACGGGCAAGGCAGGGTTGTCTACTCCACTTTTTTTAAAGGAAACTTCTAGAAATAATGGAATTTTCCGCGGTAAAAAACAATTAGCTGTTCAAATTTAGTTTGGAAGAAAGATTTTTTTCGTAATAAAGATTATTTTTGTTTATGGATTTTACATTATAAAGGTTTGCAAATACATGAGGGGATAAATGATTTTTATATTAAAACATAAAATATTATAAACATTTAGTTATTATACATTAAAGCTTTTTTTTTTTTTTTTTATTAAGGAGTGATTTTAATTAAGCCAGTTGCGTGTTTCTGAGGCTGATAAAGAGATTTTACTAATTGTGTAAACATTGCTTTGGTTAGCACTAATAAAACTAAACTTCACTATCGGCAACAAAAGTAGCACGTCTGTTAAATTTTAAGGACTGCTTTGCTCACGCCAAGCCTCTACTACGTAAAATATATGAGCTAAACGTCTTTAATATTTATTGTTATAATAAAAAAACCCATTTATTATGTTTCTTTTAGTAACTTGTACGCGGGAGAAAAATATATTTTTTAAAGATTAATAACTTAGTTTGACAACCATTTTCTCATTTATACATACTTTTTGTTTTAATCAAAGGGCATAAGTTAAAATAATCAATAAAAATTATTTTATTTTGAAAAAATCATCTTTTCACTTTTTTAAATGCTGTTTTAATGCAATGGCATTGAATTCAGCTGCTTAGGCATCAGCTGATAAGCTGTTCAGCAAAAAATTCTAGTCTATTAATTGAATTACACATGGTCCTGAAATTAAAGAATAAGGTTTAACCAAGTGTTTTTTGTTATTATAACCATTTGTAAAAAAAAAAAATGACGATTGGCATAATCTGGCACTGACCACATCAATTAATGAAAAATCAGTTTTTATTTTTGAAGGATTATACTGGAAACGTTTTCTTTATATATCGATTGTTATGTGGTTGTAATGAAATAAACTATTGGTTAAGTAGACATAAAGCCAATTTATTACTTAATGTTAAAATATTAGAAAAAAAGTTTTTGTATTCGGTAAACAAAAGAATGTGCCGAATTTTATTGTTGTTGTTGTTGTTAAAATTAGGATTTTTTTGGGTAAAACATAAACTAAAATATTCGCTGCAAACAAAACTTTGTTATCTTCATTTTAAATTTGGGGCAAAATCTGATCAAAATATGAATTGACTCTTCATATGTTACAAGAAGAGTTTTTTTTTAAATTAATTATTGCTGCAAAAACATTTTTATTTTATTTTGAAAACAATACAACTGCAATAGTAATAACAATACAACTGAGTACTAAATTTAAATATTGAAAGATTATTTATAAATGTATGTCATTAATATTTACAAGGAAAGAAAACAGGGAAAACGTAAAAGTAGAACCAATATGAAGCAACAATATTCAAGTACATCTTTTTCCCTTATGGATAATGTTAGATAGCAGAACAAGCAAGATTCGTGTTGTCCCCAGACATTATTTCTGCAGCAAGCTCTAATAACGTGTCTGTAAATAAAAATTAAGAGAATGATAATGAATATTTAATTAAAAAAAAAAAATTGTCTGTGTAATTTCATAGACGTGATTATAGATGTATTATGTAAATTACAAACAGTTAAAATGCAAACAATTTTGCTAAATAAAAAATGTATATTAGGAATAGCAAGTATAATATTGCCTTGCAGATTACTACTTTTTTCAAAATTTTTTAGATTTTAACCCATTAAATATGTTGTAAACATATGGCGCAAACAAATCGGCAAGTATAATGTAGTTGAATCGGCATGGAAACATACATTGAAAATAGTATATACAACGCCTACGTCCTAAATCATTTTTTAACAAACATTTAACTAAAATATAATGTGGAGCAATCGCTCACAAAGGTCGCCCATTGATAAAAACATAAGAAATTGGTAAAGTTAATAATGGCAAATCTATCACTATTCAAATACTGAAATTTTTCTTTTAGGATAACACACGAAACTATTTGCAAAACGTTGCAATCAATGTTAGATATTAATGAACTTATTAAAAAAGTTTCAACTTAAAAAAAAATTTCATATATATTTCCATAGCACACAAACTGGATATTGTTGTTATGAGGTGGATTTAAACACAAGTTGAAAGCAAAACAAGAAGCTGCTAGACAAGTTAAATGTCAATCGGGTAAAATATATGATCAAAAATGGACATGTTATAAAAAAGTTTGGAAGTGAAAGTTTTATAATTGGAATTTGTGCTGATAGAACAGCTATAAATATAGAATAAAGGTTGCATCAGTAGTTAGGAGGAACTTTTAGATCAACTTTTGTTAAGACTTCTTTGCAATAAATATTTTCAAGAAATTTAAATTACATGCAATAAATCCAATCACTAAAACGGAAAGCCATTGTTCATCTAATTGTATTTATACAAGATTCAAAGCTGCAATGCCAATGCATTATGATCAGTTATCATAGTTTCCTGTGTGTGAAGCTATTGGAACTCAAATTAAAAGATATGGAAAAAATAATTTTGCTTTTTTGCAATAAAACTTTTGAACTTTATACGTTTTCAAGAAATAATTATAAACATCTGTATTTATGTTTTAATGAGGGATAGGATGCAGTTTCTGGATTTATTATACACAAACTAGCTGCTGAAAACAAAGCAAAATTTATGATAGATGATTATCCATTTCGACAATAAAGCTTACTTAACCAATCATAAAGTTTTCAACTTTAGAGGAAAAAAAGGTATTTTCAAAGCAAGCAATATATGTAGCTTTAGTTTATGCAAAAAAAATTGAAGAGATGATAAAAATGAAAGATTTTAATGTCGATGTTCTTCAAGCTTTCATTTCAAGCTATTTTAGACACAGTTATTATCTTTCTGAAGTAAACGTTGCCTTTGTTTAATTAAGGAACAGTTGTCATTTGTTTATCTAATAACAGTCTTGACAATACAGTTGAAGGAAAAGTTCCTCAGCAGTTGTTATAAACAAGTTGACCTGAAATCTTTAAACTTAGAAAGCTTAAGCCTGTAAAAATAAATGAAAATTCAGAACCTAATGAGTACGCTAGTCAGAATTCTAGGCTAATATTTAAAATAATTCTTTACTTATCAAAATGGTTCGAAAGTCAACCTGATTTGTAGGCTCATGATTCTGATTATAGAAATATGTAAAGCTTTATAAAAAGATAAGTCTGTGTCAATAATTGTTTTGAAAATGCTATTAAATTGAAATGACTTTAATGTTTCAACAAATAAGGAGGAAAAATTGCAAGAAATTTTAGTTTTGAAGGATTACTAAATTCATTTTCTTTTTATAAAGTAACTGGTCCAAACAACTTTTTAATAAATTTAAAAAAAGTTTTATTTTTCATGAGAAACATTTAACCAAATATTTGATTTTATTATAATATATTAGTTAAATCTTCAAAATATTTCACAATTTTAACAGTTTTACTTTGTTTTTCAGATTTTTTAAGTACAATTTTTGGATTCCTTATCTAAAAAACTTGCTAAATCCTATCAAGATTTTTTATGACTAATTAAGAGTATTAGATAAATATACAAATAAACACATTGTAAACCGGGTCTTCAAAAAAAACCAGGTCATATTTCAAAATGTGTTATCTCAAGAAATTTTCAATACTTTGAGCTGAAATTTTGTATCGACATTCCTGGTAGTATAGCCGATTCACAAAAAAAAAATTTGTCTAATTTTTTGCAATCCTTGCTCTAACTAAGACAACAATTAAAAAAAAAAATTGGTCAAAAATGGCTTTTTTAAAAATATTCAAACCCCCAGAGAATATGAAATTTTTGCAAAACTTTTTTAAAAAATATCTTGTATAACAACATAGAAGAAGAAAGTAAAACAATAAATTTGTTATTTTTCTGACCATTTAAAACCAGTTTTTTTCAGCAATTAAATTTTTTCATTGTTAAAATATTAATTATTTTAAAATTGTTATTGTTAAAATTTTAAAATGTCATTGTTAAAATATTAATTTCATTGTTAAAATATTAATATAAAATTTTTTCATTGTTAAAATATTAATAAAATATAAATTTTTTTTTACTATATTATACATTCGTTTTTATTTAAAACAGTTAAATTTTGAATAAATAAAATTTTATAAGCAGATATATGTATGAGGTAGATATTTTAATAAGTCATCTATAAAAGTGACAAACCTTCAATCTCATTCAACTCACAAATCACATCATTTAAACCATCTACATTTTGGCTTCCTATAATAGGATCATACCCATTGAAGGTTGTTGTAAGTATTTCTTCATTTAAACAGACATTACTAGATGTAAAAAAAAAGAACCTTTAAGATCAATATTATTAATACAAATCTACATTGTTAATAACATATATATAACAAATTTATATTGTTAATAACTGACCAGAAATAAAAATTAATATCAAGATATAATATAAAAACCAGAATATTTGCATAAGTAGCATTAAAAGTAGTAGAAAGATTGTCATGAAGATTGTTAATGTAGATACAAAATTTTTCATTTTTTGATATAACAAAACATTGTTTTTTTCACACAAACGGCCGAAAAAGAGTAAAAAAGTTTATTTTAAGCTATACCATTACAACAGTTTAAATTTTCTTTTAACATCTTGCAATTCAGTCATACAATTAATATTTAGTTTAACATGTGACTTATTATATTCTAGTTTTTTATTTCTCTCTACATATATTACGTATATATTAAACTTATTATTAATTTGTCCATTTCTTACGCTTAAAAAGAGGTTAAAATGATCTAAAGTTTGGAATTATTAAAGAAAAAATGAAATGCAATTCAAATATTGCTTAGTGTAAACAAAGCAGTAAACAACTAGGATATCTACAACAAATCATTTGCAACACCACTTCTAAATCATTTAAAAAATCATAAGATGCACATAAAATGATCTAGCCTACATAGATATAGCCTACGAGATGTACATAAATTCATCAGCTATTACTAAAAATTCATTTTTAGTAATAATAAAGTTGTGAACAAAACAAACCATCAATTTCGAAAAAGTTCAAAAGTACTTTGCTGCAAAAAGTATAAAAAAAATTTATTAAATTAAATATTTATTAAGTCAAATATATTATCATTAACATATGTATATATAGTTGGAGCTGCTCTTGTAAACATAGTTGACCTCCAACCATTAACGCATCGTCGTAATGTTGCTTCTCTTTCTCTTTTCTACAAATACAATAATGGGCACTACTGTAAAGAGCTAGCATTTCTTGTGCCATCTAAAGTTTCTTCTCATTCAATTAAGTCTCATCCTTTTTCTGTAGCTGCTTCTAATTGCTCCAAAAACTCTTATTTGTCAAATTTTTCCCCGCGAATATCAGTTCTTTGGAACTCGCTTCCATTTTCTTGCTTTCCTGATTCATATAATTTGCAATATTTTAAGTCATCTTTTAATAGTTATATTGCACTATAAACTTTATCTTTTCTCTTCCAGTAACATCCAACTCTAAAAATGGTTGATTACAGCCTTGTTGGAAGAGAAGATGTTAAAAAAACAAAAAAAAAAAAACAAAAAAAAAATGACTGAGCCACCATCATGGTCAAGTATGAAAGGTTATTGGGCATCATATCTCAACTTTGTTATAACCACAGTACATTTAACAATAATCGATGTACTATGTAAAAAACAATTTAAAATTTTGTAAATTTGTTTTGTGCACCTGTTAGATGTCAAAACTCTGTGGAATTCATTGATAACCATGTTCAAATAATTCCTTTAAACAAAGACTTCTATAAAAATAGTTTTAAATGAATTAGGACGACAAAAAATTTCATATATCAACTTTAAAAGAATATATCAACTTTAAAAGAATATATCAACTTTAAAAGAACAATTACATGTCTTATTTCTGCTAGAAACTACAATAAAGGAGTTAAATAAAGACTATGCAACGTTTTTGGACCACTGTAGGTGTGTATAAAGGTTATATTCAAAAGCTTACATCAGTTACAAACAAATTTAAGAGAAAATTTAAATACTTTTAATGCGTATAACTAAAATACTTAAATTAAAATTAACTTTTGCATTAAATGAATATTAAATCATCCAGATATTTATAAGTGTAAGATAATAGGAAACCCTAACCATATGAGCTTGCCTGCATCCAAGTAAATATAAACAGCATTTTATAGAACAGGTTCTTTCAGAGGTCCTGTAGATCTCACCGTAAAGAAAGTGAGAAAAACAATGCTGCATCTATGACCAAAAAACTTGTTTGATTAAAACCCTTATTCACAAACCCTTGTACTAGGAAAATACTAAAAAAAAAAATTATTGGAAAAAAGGGTAATAAAAATTATTATTAGAAAAAATGGCAAGAATAATTGTTTCCAAATTTTTGTTAAGAACTTTTGAACTTTTTATTTTATCACATAAATATTTAAAATAATAATGTTTAATCTGGCACTTAATAGTTATTTTTTTAAATTCAAGTCAAATATTCAGTTGTAAAAACAAATGACATTTTTAAAACAATAGAAAAGTCTTGTGCAAGTGGATTATCAACAATAAGTAAATCCAAAAACTCAGCTTTTTACCAAAGCAAAAAAACTATTACTCTTGCTGTTTGCTATTTTTAACAGAAAAAAAAAAGTACACAAATTTTAAACAGATTTTAAACCTTATTTTATTTTAATTATTACTTTATTTTAAACCTTAAATCTTTATTTAAAGAAGGAAAATCAATTGATTTCCAATAATTAAATTAATTATAACACTTATTGACTTTTTAAACTAAAAAATTATTTACTGACTTTATTGTTGCTTGTTATTTCATTATTTTCAGAATCTAATCCGAAAAAAAGGTTTAATTTATTATAAACCATCACTTAGTTCTAACAACTCATCAAATATACAACAGTGACTTTTGCAGTCATAATTTAAACATAATTTAAACATAAGCTTATTCTTTAGCTCATACTTTTTCTTTGTTTCTTTGTTTCTACAAGCAATATTTAAAAAAAAAAAAAAAGAAAACTTACGTTTTGATAAAGTTATTTTGAGGTACAGTTTGCTCTAAAAAATTCAAATAAAACTTGTGTGAAAAATTAATTTTCCAAAACAAGCAATATATTTTTCTCACTTAAAAAACCATTGAAATAGTTAAGAAACCAATAAAATTTTATGGATTTTGGAAACACAAAGAGGTAATTTATTGACATTGACTTAAATTTTTTTGACAAGATTGCTTTTTTTTTTAATTTATTTTTTATGGACTAATTGATTTAAAGTTAGGTTCAGTGCGCAGATGGGTGACTCATTTAGGAATAGGCGCAATGGAGTGTATGTACATTAAATAGTTTAGCCATAGGCCAAGCAAGTATAAATTAATTGATTTAACCATAAAATAGTGGAGTGTACATAAATCATTTGGATGAGTGTAAATACATGTAGGATTTTAATTTGTGCAGACATGTCAAAGATTTTTGTGTAATCTACAAAACGAGTGCTTAATGTACTAATAAAAAAAGAGCATTAATAGATAAATATTTCCTTAATATATATATATATATATATATATATATATATATATATATATATATATATATATATATATATATATATATATATATATACATATATATATATATATACATGGTATATTATATGTATATATATATATATATATATATATATATATACAGATATATATATATACATGGTATATTATATGTATGTATATATATATATATATATATATATATATATATATATATATACAGATATATAAATATATGTATATATGGTATATTATATGTATATTATATATATTTGTATATTTATATACATATAATATATATATATATATATATATATATATATATATATATATATATATATATATATATATATATATATATATATATACAGATATATAAATATATGTATATATGGTATATTATATGTATATTATATATATTTGTATATTTATATACATATAATATATAAATATATATATATATATATATATATATATATATATATACATATATATATATATACATGGTATATTATATGTATATATATATATATATATATATATATATATATATATATATATATACAGATATATAAATATATGTATATATGGTATATTATATGTATATTATATATATTTGTATATTTATATACATATAATATATATATATATATATATATATATATATATATATATATATATATATATAATATATATATATATATATAATATATAAATATATGTATATATGGTATATTACATGGTATATTATATGTATATTTATATACATATACATATATAAATATATGTATATATATATGTTAGGGTGGAGCAATTTTGAAAATTTTTGAAATTTGATTTGCCTGAGCAGTAAATCAATATCTTTTGGTGAAAAAAGAACCTTACTCTTTTTTTTAGTTTAGATGAGTTCTTGAGGTTCCTCTTTGGATTCTAAATTTTTGATGGGTCCTAATATTGTTTAAATTTTTTTTTTCTAAACTATATCAACTTGATACTTAAAAGAAGCAAAATAATATGCTGATTTTGAAAATAATATTTGTTTTTATTAAAAAATTAAAATTAAAAAAGAAGAGTTGTTTTTTTCATTAAAAACCCCCGTTCTCAACAAAATGGGGGTTTTAAGGTATATTTTTGCAAGTATTTTTTTCACTAAAAAATTTTTTTAATAAAATTATTATTTATGAAACAAGCATTTTTTTCTGCTTTTTTTGAGTCCAAGGTTGATATTGTTTAGAAAAAAAAAAATTCAAAAATATTAGGACCTGTCAAGAATTTAAATTCCAAAGAGGACCCTCAAGATCTCATCAAAATCAAAAAATATTTTTTTACTTTTATCTTATAATTAATAGACATTGATTCGTGTCTCAGTAATATTGGTTTTTAAACTCTTTTTTTTTTGCTATGAAAATCGCTCCACCTTAATATATATGTATATGTGTACATATATGTATATATATACATATTTATGTGTATGTATATATATATACATGTATATGTATATATATGTACATGTATATGTATATATATACATGTATATATATTTGTGTACATGTACATATATATATACATATATATATACAGTATTGGACAAAACATTTGCAACCAACATCGAACAATGCTAAAAAGTGTTCCTAATTTTACATGTCTTAAAAACGAAACGAACTATACTACCACAGCAAACAGTTCAGGAGTCTGGAGTCATAGCATGCCATGACATAAGCAATCAGCTGACAGGTGACAGCACACAGGCAGAATTTCTTTGACAAGTGCCATTTTGCAGCGGACAAAACAAGTGCAACTTTTTTGGTTTGTTTCATTTTCTTAAGTCTGGTCCGTGTCAACGTCACAGAAGTTTTTTAATAATTAAAGGAAGTATCCAGAAGTTTCCAGAAGCATGCAAAAGCTTCCAGAAGTTTCCAGAAAAAGCATCTGGAAGCATCCAGTAGCATCCAGAAGTATCCAGAAACATTCAGAAGCATCCAGACGCATCCAGAAGCATCGAAAAGAAGCATCTAGAATCTTCCACAACAGGTTCACACAGGTTCATTTTACTATAAAAGAGACATGTAAATCGACATGTAATTCAGTCAGTATATGGAAGTCAATCAGTCAGTATTATCAAGACAGCTTATCGAAGTGAGTTTTATCAAAGTGTTTTATCGAAGAACATCAATACAAGAAGTGAAATACAACAAGTGTTTCATTACATCAATACAGTCCACATCCAACCAAGACACATTATTGTATCCACAGAGCATTATTGTATCATCACAAGGTAAATGTAACACGGTAAGCCTGGAGAAGTGTGATTATTTATTTTTATTATTTTTATGACATCAAGTGCAAAAATGGCTCCTGACAGTCTTGGATTGGAACTAAGAAGGAAAATTATTGGCGATTACGTAAGTGGAATGTCACAAAAAAGTATTTGTGATAAATTTTGCGTGAAAAAATGGACCGTATCAAGACTATGTTCCAAATATCGTTCTACAGGGAAGTTTGCTGCAGATAAAAAAGGTGGAAGACCGCGTTCCACCACTTCTAGAGAGGATTCTATGATCGTCAGATCCGTCAAGAAGGATCCCTGGATATCATCAGTCGAGATACAAAAGCAATTAGAGCTGCCTGTATCGGACCGAACAATCAGACGACGTGCTGTTGAAGCCGGATTGTTTTCTCGACGCCCTGCAAAGAAACCGCTGATTTCACTAAAAAACCAGAAGAAAAGACTCCTGTTTGCTACATCTCATATTGACTGGAATGTGCAGAAATGGCAAACTGTCCTGTTCAGAGACGTCGACCGGCCGGAAAACGCCTCGATTTACGTTACTACCATAAGACCGTGAAGCATGGTGGAGGCAATGTAATGGTCTGGGGGTGTTTTTCTGCTAACGGTCTAGGTCCAATACATCGAAACGATGGAATACTGGACCGTTTCATGTATAAAAATATCCTGAAAGATGTTATGTTATCTCATGCTAAATGGAATATGCCAACAAAATGGGTTTTTTAGCAAGACAACAATCCGAAACACACTGTAAAAGTAGTCAAGCAGTGGTTTCAAGACAACCACCTATCGGTGATGGATTGGCCGCCTCAATATCCGGATCTCAACCCTATCGAGAACCTGTGGGAGATCGTCAACCGCAGAATTAATCGTGAAGGTGTTCGTAATAAGGATCAACTGTTTGAACAAATCCAATAGGCCTGGGCAGTGATTCCACAAAGTTTCATTGATCACCTGATCGAATCTATGCCTCGAAGATGCAAGGCTGTGATCGACAACAAAGGATTCGCCACGAAATATTGCTAGCGAAATACTGCTTGGTCAATATTTTGTCGAGTTGCACTTGTTTTGTCTAGAAAAAAATCAACTTTTTTCAATACTTTTGATTAATTTATTAATTTTCGTGTACAAATAATGAACTTTGTGATGAATAAAACTTGAAGAACTTTGTCTCTAAACAGTTACATAGTTATTTCTCTAAATTGAAAAAATGCAGCACTTTTATATAAAGAAACTAAATTAGCATTATTTGGTTTCACTCTTTTTGTCCGATACTTTATATATATATATATATATATATATATATATATATATATATATATATATATATATATATATATATATATATATATGTACATGTATATGTATATATGTATACATATACATGTGTACATATATGTATATATATACATATGTATATATATACAAATATATATATGCATATAAATACAGATATATATAAATATATGTATATATATATATATATATATATATATATATATATATATATATAACAATATTTTGATTGTTATTTTAATTTTAATGCAATATCTTCTCACATATTGTAGTTTTAATTGCTAATTTATCTTTATCTTTAGTTTTGTATATATATTTTTTTTATATTTAGTTTGTATTTATCTTAATGTAATGAAGTTATATATTTACTTATGGGTTGTTTAAATAAAATGTTTGATTTTCTAAGTTGTTGTGCAGTATTTTTCTGTCATGGCCAATGACACAGGTTTTAAAGTAGTGGGGCTCAATCGTCAATTTCTAAAAAAAGTCTAGAATAGGAAATAAAATATCCCCTCAATTTATTAAAAAGCGATTGATTACCCTTATCAAAAATGAAGTGGGAGAAGTTAGAGTAGGCAGTGGGAAATACTTAAATATATGTAAAAATAGAAGAGGCGCTTTAATGTTTTTAGTTTAATAAGTATATTTTTATTGATCTATTTCTTAAATTTTTTTTTAAGTAACTAAATATTGTTAAAAAATACCAAAATTTTTTTTTTCAATATTAATTTCAATTAATATTAAGTTATGTTTATAAAAAAGTTTTGTTGAAAAGTTATACATTTTATTTTTACACTAAACACCATCAAAATTCAAGTTAGAAAATATGCAACATATCAAAATGATTTTAGAGCTGCTGTGAAAATGCTTATGATTCTGTTTCAAAATAATATATTATTTATTCATTAAAGATTTTGTTAATACTTTAAATTGCAGTAAATAAATTTTTTAATGATCCACATTAATCACTGAATCAAATATTAAAAGGTATCTAATAAGTACTTACAATATGAAAAAACTTAAAAATCAATTTTTTACTGTGTATGTTCTTTATCAATGTGTTTATAATTTTAAGAAAAAATTGTTGTTTTTAGTTGAAAGGATCATACTTATAAAAAAATAACATTTTACTAAGTTCTTTTTTTGATTTTATTTTTTGTTTTAATGTTTGTTTGTTTTTATAACTTTACCTTAATTATCTCATGATGGTAGAGTTATTTTTCATGTTTAACTGCAAATATTATGTATTACAAACATATTAAATTTAGTTATTCAATTTCATTAGTTTTTCTTTGCTCTACCAACTACCATGTGTTTACTTTGTCAACTGTTAAAATATGGTTTTAACTTAGTAAACTTTAATTATTTTAAAATTTTGTTGATCATAGTTTAAAAAGAAATTAGTTTGTTGCAATCAAGGTAAGAATAATTTTATTTTATTTATTTTCGGGTCAAATTACAAAATCTGTTTGCGCTGATAGCTTTTATGTTTTTGTTATTTTGTGTAATAGCTAATTGTCTTTGCAATAAATGTCTTTTCTTACAGATTTTAACTATTTCTAACAATGCTCTAGGAAAAACATCAGCAACAGGTAAATTGGTTTGATGTGTTAATCTTTAATAATGTTAGTTCTTTTATCTTGCCATCATTTTCTTTCTTTTCAGACATATCTACAATGTTTTTTCAGCATGTTGCAGAACCAATAAAGGTCCCACATCTCATAAGACACATAAGGTGTAGGCCTAAATTTAGAGCAAAAGCTCCCTCCCCTTTTTTCATCATAAAGTCTGGATCATGTAGAAAGTAAAGTATGAGGAGAGAGAGAGTGGTAGGAAAAAAAACAATGTATCTTTAATTAGTATTTATGTATTTGGTAAATCTATCAATTGATAATGCAAATTTAGTTACATTTTTTGTGTAGACATACTTTTCTTTATACTTTTTGTTTTGTTATCATGTATAAATAAATTGATTTTCAGCTGATACATATATTTTTTCCTTTTTTTAATTTGGTTACTTTTGTTTTTTAAATATAAATTTACAGAAGTTATGAAGTATTGAACATTAATCGTTAATTTAAAACAAGGATTTTTATATTTTTCTTTTTTATTAAAATTATTACAATAAAGCAAAATTATTAAAATGGTCGGTGTGGAATGACTTACCATGACCAGTATTATACGGGTCATGGTAAGTACGTTGTTCCACATATTTAAGCCATCTCATGTTTTTTAAAACTTTTTATACCGATAGTAATTAATTAACACATTTCAAGCAGGTATTCTAAATATCATTTAGACTGGTACTAATATTCAATCCTTTGATAAATAGCAACGTATAACAAAACATTTAAAGTTTTTTAAAGTTATTTATAATAGAAATTTTTTTTTATAGCTTTAAAAAGTAAACAACGAATATAGTTTTTCTATATGTTTATAGTTATTTTTCTCTTACTAAAAATATTGAAGTAAGGATTAAGTAAAAGGTCAGAGTGGAATAGATTCCCAAGACCTGTATTTTATGAGTCATGACAGCTATTTTAAATAATTTGTGTCTTTTTTTTATTTTTGTTTCTTAAGGGTAGTTGATATTTTCAGCAACAATAATGGATAAAGCATATGAAAACAGTAATCCATACAGGTACAAATAAAAGATTTGTAGAGATAAAGAAAAAAAATTAGGAGTAAGACAATGGCGAGCACAATAAAGATAAGCAACCTTAACAGATTTTAACTTTGTAATTAATTTTAAAGAGGGTTTCCAAAAGAGATCAGAAGTGAACTATAACCCAAGAAAAAGTAAAGAAGAGGACTCAGTGAGAGGTTTGATATTCACTAACATAGTATGTGGACAGTAGTGTGACATAGTATGTGGACAGTAACTGAGTTTTGTTGGAGTTGAAATTCACAAGCCACTGTAAGTTTCATTCTGTTTACAGATTCATCAGATTCAAGATTGGCATCTTTCTAAGCTATTGAAAAGAGTACACTTTTTGTCAAGACAGTTTAAAAATGTGTTGTCAGCAAATAGAACCACCTTAGATGTAAGTTTTTCAGGAAGGTCATTAATCTAGAAAAGAAACAAAACAAGATCAAGGATAGAACCATTAGATACTCCAGAAGTTACTGGAAATAAAGAGTGTTGACCTTCAAAAAATACAATCAAAACTTATCCCAGATACACCATATGAAATAACCATACGTACAAAGCCAGCATGCCAAACTTTATCAAAAGCTTTAGATATGTTGAAAACAGTAGCCCTTGCATTACTACCTTGACCTAATGCACAGCAGAATCATTTAGTCACAGTTTAGAATAAGCAAGGCAGCTTTAGAACAACAAGATCCAAAAGCCATTTTGGTTGTCAGACAGTAAGTTTTTTGAAATAAGATGTGACTCTTTCTATTATTAGCAAAGACCTTGCTAATAATAGAGAGAAGACTGATTGGACAATATATATATATATATATATATATATATATATATATATATATATATATATATATATATATATATATATATATATATATAAATTTATTAGAGTTAATTAGTAGAATAGTAAATTAAACCTACTTCATACCTGCAAATAAAACCTACATCATACCTGCAAATAAGCTTGAGTCTTGAAGCACATTTAGATCATTCAAATGATTCTCTAAGCAATTGAGCTCATAAAATACATCTTCCATAGTAATATCAGAAATAATTGGATCACAAGTATCTTCTATAAAACACATAATAAATAATGTAATGTATAAAAATAAAATAAATTTAAAAGTTTTACATTTTAACAAAATAAAATTTATAATTAGAAAATATAAAACTTGAAAAAATTTTTACCTATTGAGAAACTCAAATTATTCAAAATTTGTTTAGACATTTTAATACTTAAGTAAGGGTTTTTAACATGATCAGAGCAAGAGTCATAAGATAACAATGAAGGGGAGTTTGGGTTAGAAGTTGGCAAACTGTTGGTTCCTAATGTTAAAATATCAAATTAATCTAATTGATATAATAGTATAAAAGAAGAAACTTTGTAAAAACTTTCAATCTTTATAATTACATCTCACCTAAAGAGGAATGAGGAACAACTTGTAGAGCTGGTTTATTAAATGACATTAAATACAAATTTCTGTTTTCAACATTTTGCAATAAACTATCAACCACTTTTTCTGTGATGTCATCTGTCAATGCGGTACATGTGTCATGTGTAACAAGAAGTTCTTTGATATCTGTTAAATATTTTATCAAAATTTTATGCAGATCTTAAAGCAACTGGAAATATTTAAATAAAGAAAAGAAAGACATTAAATTAAAAAATTTATTTACCTTTTTTAGTGAACATTTTTTTCAATGTATTTTTTTGGTACTTTTCAAATGGCAGTAACAGTCTAAAAATATATTTAAAAAAAAAACTCTGCAAATTAAAAAAAAGTAAACAAAATCAAATTTTTGAAGAAGAACGTAGTGAAGGAATATAGAAGGAGAGAAAAAAACATTTTTTTTACTATCATTGAAAAACTTTTCAAAAAATTGAAAACAGTTTTGAAAAGTTTTTCAGTGAAAGTAGTAAAAAATCTTTCACGAGTTAAAAATGAACATTTAAGGTGGGAGTGTAGTAGGAATAAAAAATAACTTTTTTTTGTATAAGATATAAAATAGCATATTTTGTGTTTAAGGTTATGTGAAACTTCAAAAATTTGCATATAGATGCAATAAAGAAAAGATATCAATAATTTGCTTCAAAATATGTTTTTTAAAACCAGGGAGAAACTAAACATCTTAACAAAATATGTAAGTAATATATCAAAACATGTTTTAGAAAATGGAATATATTATGTTGATGTACAAACACTTTTTACATACCTAAACATAACTTAACATAGTTTAACATAAATCAACACAACTTCAATGTACAAATGTAACAAAACCCTTCTTTTTTTACACTAACTAACTACCAAAAAGGCTGCAAGCAACCACTATTAATTTTATATTTAACAAAAAAGCAAAAAAGTGTTAAAAAGCAAGGTTGACAAGAGTCAAGCAAGATTGAGTTTTGGTAGATAAAATAGAGACAACAATATGTTTGAGGAGCAACCACAATTATGTAACCTCATGACAATGGGAGAGTGGTTCAAGTTTGGCAGATAGAGCAGGTCCAACTACTTTTAAAATACAATTTTAGATTATGTCTAGATGAACGAGCCATACAAAGAACCTGACTAAAAATGATAATAGTATTCCATAAAGGGACAGGATAATAGTATTCCATAAAGAGATTTGTAGAGGTAGAGAATGGAACCAGGAGTAAGAAAATGGCAAGCACGATAAAGAGAAGCAACTTTTCCAATCAATTGCAAACTTTGCAATTATTTATAGTTTCCATGAAGGGTCAATGGTGAAAAGTAGAATAAAGGACACAGTGAGAAGGTATATAACCCTAACCCTGACTAACCCTGCGCATCGATGTAGGAATGTTGACAATATGGTGATAGTTGCATGTCGACAATATGGTGATAGTTGCATGTTGACAATATGGTAATAGTTGCATGTCGACAATATGGTGATAGTTGCATATCAAAAATATGGCGATAGTTGCATGTCGACAATATGGTGATAGTTGCATGCAACAATTATTGCAATGATACTGACAGCCAAACAGTGAACATAACGATTAAACATTTTGCAGAGTAAAATAAAAGTAAAATGGATAACAATACAAAACAGAGGCTAATCATTATAATAAAAAAAAAAAAGTTACAAAAAGACATTTATATAGATATAATGTAATGTAAATGTGTATGTCATGTAATGTCATGTCAATGTGTAATACAAACCTTACATAAATCACATCATTTAAAAAATCTAAATAACTTACAGTAAATATCCAATATTATCTACACCATCATTAAATATTATCCACATCAACTAAAGTTAATCTCCATCAATTAGGTACTCCAATATTCATCAATTATCTATATCAAAAATTGACTACAAAAAAAACTTCATAAAAGAATTTAAAACACAAGATTGCCAAATAAAAAAAAGATTTGACAAAAAAGAAATCTGAGAATAAATAATTGTTTGGAGAATCTAAATGTGCAAACGTAAAAGTGATTACAGTCTTTTGTCAAGGAAAAAAAGATTGCAATAGATCTTGGAAAACCATTAACAACCAAAGACTGCTTGCCAAACAAAATGCTGAAGTCTAATGAGGTTTGTGGAGAACATGTTTATAAAAATGTAACAGGAATGTTGCCAGAAACACAAGCTGTAAAAATGTTTATGCACGAAAAGCATTAGCAACAGAAGTCAGACTGATTTGGATAAATAAAGAATTAACCCGTTTCTTTGGGATCTCCAGAAAGTGAGGTCATTAAATTTATGAGATGAATTAGAGGAAATTTGTTAACAAATACTAAATCTTTATCCTTAGTAGGTAATAAAATCTTTTGTTAATATGACTATTGCAAATGTTCCAACAATTTATAGATATCAACTTGAAAAGTGAAATACAAGATTTAGTTATCTGAAAATTTTTAACCTGAGTTTTAGATATCTTTTTGCATCAACTTCTTTTAATGATAAAAACCATTTGTTTGCAAATAATCATTTGCAACTTAAAAAATAAGATATCAGTTTTCTCATACTGCTAAACAACCTAAAGTTGTAGCAAAAGGTTAAATGGTTAACTTGTAGCCTTAATGATTAACACCAAAATAAAGTTGTCTTAAAAGATATCATTAGAATAGAATTGGATCAGCTCACAAACTTTTATACTTTGATAAGCCAATTTTTAATCTTTCAACCAGATAAATGAGATTTTTGAAGAAACAATCTTCACAATGTCAAACCTTAATTGAAATTTTTAAATAAAAATATCAAGCAAAAAAATATATACCCTAAATTTTGGTTTGGGGATCTTATGAAAACAAGGTTTCTAGGTTTCTAGGTTCATTGTTTTACTATTTAGCTGTCTTTATTCGCTTTACCAAAAAATTCATTTTTGAAGCTAAAAGAACCCAAAATAGCTTTAGCTTTAGTTAAAGTATTTACCCATGATGTAGCATGATGAGCAGATGCAGCAAACATGATGAGCAGATGCAGCAAACATTGGTTATTAGCTGCTGAATAATAAATATTTTGATCATATTTCGATTAATGAATCTTTGACTGAAGAATTAGTGAGAAGTTGTTTTGATAACTGAGATCGTTAATGATTCCAGAGCCACCACCACCTTACTTTTAGATAACCATCATCCACTCCAAGCTTCAAAATGTAGTCATCAGAGAGGTTTCTAGTTTCAAGAACTTGCTGAAAAAAATTTTCAAGTCTTTGCAGTGAAAGTATATCCACCTGATTTGTGCCCTTTCAGATGCAACTTGGATCTATGTTTTGGTAAAATAACTTACAAGTTTTTTGCTGTTAAAAATTCAAAAATTTAACATTTTTTAACATAAAATTTAACATTCATTTATGCAAATGTCAAGAAAAAAAAGAATTTTATAAATATCAAACTTTTTTAAAAATGTTATATTAAATATATTACATTTTTAATTAATATTAAAAAAAATAAAAAATAAACATTCCCTTATAGTAACAATAAAATAGAAGTTAAATAATATTCAACTCATTTTGCGGTAATTAATATTATTGCAGTAATTTAATAAAGTTAATGGCTTTCAAAAATAAAAAATAAAAAGAGAATTTTATTATGTCAAATTCACGTAAGCCTATTGCGTTAAGCATTATTAATTTAAAACAAGGCCTGGTTGTATGGCTATGGTTGCTTGGTTGTATTAGTCAATACAACTAAGCAAATGAAGATATGAGAGAGTTCCAAAGGAATAAAGTGCGAGAAAAAAATTAAATAAATAAAAGTTTTTGGAGCATGCAGGGACTGATACAGTAAAAAGATTCCACTTTGATGAAGAATGACTCAAGCGAGAAAAAGTTTTGGTTGATGGAACTAGAGAAGATTGATTCTTTGAGCAGCGATGATAAGTATGATGATAAGTATTTGCAGAAACGAGATGCAACCTTACAACTCACAGTGGGTCAGAGTGTGCCAAAATACAAAAAAATCATTGTCGGCATTGCATGCTGAAATTTTGTCATAATGATAAAAACACATTCATTGGAGGAAATATCTAGTTAAAAAAAACATATTTTATGAAATGTTTTTTATGCGGTTATTTACACTTGAATGTGACATGTGTTTCAAAAGGCTTATTTGCATTTTTTATTTATCGACTTTCTTACCGTTTTAAACTTAGTTTTTTTAGTATTATTTTGAAATATATTATTTGAATTGACATTGTTTTTTTTGCTCAGACTTTTCAAAACAATTTAACGTAAGTGTAATCCTTAGTTTTTACGCATCAGACAGTTTTTGAAATTTTTTTTGCTACTATTACTATTAGGTATCAAATAAACCATCCTCCAATATCCTCCAAACCATCCTCTAAGCCATCCTCCAAACCATCCTCCAAACCATCCTCCAAACCATCCTCCAATATCCTCTATCCTCCAATATCCTCCATCCTCCAACATCCTCCAAACTTTTGATTATGTAAAAATAATGCTCAATGTATGTAAATATTCATGCATCATAAAAATATTTTGCAACCTTTTGCAATAAATTAAGTTATTGCAAAAAAATCATACTCGTTTCATAGTATTTATTGCAAAAACACATTTTTAATAAGTTCTTAAAACTCAATATTTTGTAATGATTTCTTAACTACAAATCAATTATGCAAAGTGTGTAAATACAAATATAGAACTTTTTTTTTAATTATTTACCAATGGTTTCAATAAAATATTTTTTTTGTTCTATATATGATGATTGTTGCTACTTTCTCCCTCCTACAAAAAAAAAAGTTCAAAATTTTCTAACCTTCTCAGTATATCAAATGTTACTACATTAGGTTTTGCACTAATAATTTTGTACAGAGATATGTCTGGAGGAAACAATAATTTTAATTTTGTTTTTAGATGAAATACTTTGAAGTTTACATTTCTTTAAAGGATAATAACATTTCTATTTAAGACACTGAGAAATCATACCGCCATTTGCTAACATTCTTTGAGTTGCCCTTTGATCAGAACAATGGCATTGTTGAGAGACTTAAGAACTTTTTAGCACATCTTAAATTGCACTGGAAAACTTGTAAACGCGTAGAATCTTTATTTTTTAAAAACAATGCTATATGGCTTGATAATAAAATTAATGTAAATGATTTTACTGCTGTCAAAATGACCATAACTGAATGCAAATTCTCCATCTTCTGGTCAACCTCTTGATCTGCATTGGTCGACCACCAATTACTGATTTTCAAGAGTGTTCTTCAAGAACTAAGTATCAACGTGTTAGCAAATTTCAAAAATGTCACTCATCTAATGAGTTATTATTCACTTCAAATGTTTTATTACATAAAGAAAAACAAAAAATGCTAAGAATGTACTTCGATACTTTATGGAAATGAGGCATTAACGTTGATGCTAGATTCAAATATGACCAAAGCTGCTTTTCAACTCCATAGAAATGCAGCAATTGCAAAACAATGCAACCTGTATCCTGCATATAACAATATAAAATCATCAAAACTTTTGTGCTACCGTAAAAACATGATTTTTACTGTACATCTGATCCAGTTATTTCATTTTTTAGAAAAACTGTTTCATCGGTAAAAATAAAATTTCCTTCAGGTGTTGTTGAACTTTTTATTTGCAAGAATTCTACGTTCTACATTATGATATTAGTATTCCCAACTGATGTCATATTTAAAATTACTGATGTCATATTCATAGTCACAGGATCAAAAAGGCCAATTTAGAGGTAGATAATGGAATCAGGAGTAAGAAAATGGCAAGTACAATAAATAGAAGCAAACTTAGTAGACTTTGCAATAAATTGTATAATAATGAATGGTTTTTATGAGAGGTCAGCAATAAACGATAATCCACGAAAAGAATTTGGTAAGATGGTTGCATTTATTAATATAGAAATGCCAACAATATTGCAATAATTGCTTGCAATAAATAACAAAAATTTCTTGGAGTTAAAATTTGCAAACCACTGCAAGTTCAAGTTGTTACAGAATAGAAATAAGATTCAAGATCAGTTGCCTATTTTAAGCAACTAAAAGAAATGTCAAGACAGGAGTATAAAGTTGAGCTGTCAGTAAATAGAGCTAAATTAGAGGTACGATTGTCAGGGAGATAATTAATGTAGATAAAAAACAATACAAGACCAAGAACCTTAAGGTACCATAGAAAATACTGGAAAAGAAGCAGAGTGTTAGCCTTTGAGGAATACCTTAACCCTGAAATTAAAAAAAATGATTTGAAAATCTCATAATTTTCCCAGATACACCATTAGAATATTCTTCATATTTTTTAAAAATTGGAACCACAGATGCTATTTTCCAGCGAGCAGGAAAACAAGATTCAGTCAAGCACTAATTAAATAGTTTAAACTATTTAATTAGTGCTTGAAGAGAGTTTTAGAAAACATTTTTGTAAGATTATGAAAGAAATGTTGTCTGGACCACAAGCCAAAGTAGACTTAATTTTAGAAATGACTTTAACAAGGAAAGCTGGAGTAGTTTGGATGTCTAACAATAAGTTGACACGTTTAACCGCAATGGCAGGAAGATTACTGCTATTAGATTAAAAAATAAAATTAGTAAAAATTTTCTTCGCAAATAGTTCTGGAGGGAGAGTTTAAGAGAGGTAATAAGGTCAGACCCATGAATTGTAGATGGAATTGCCTTTTCAACTTTCCTTTGTTAGTAACGCTGTTGAAATTTTCCAAAATCCTTTAGAGCCTAATTTCAGAAATAAGATATGAGATTTAGTAAACTGTGAATAATGGAGCTTAGCATCTGAGAGCATCTTTTTAAAATTGTTTTCTTGTAAAAATGAAAATGCATTTTATTTTCTGGTTAATTCATCTCCCCAAGGCCAAGAAGGCCATTACAGATGAGGAGGCTACTTAATTGCGTTTATAACTCAACTCTATAACTCTGAAACACAAACCTTGACGAACAAGGCTGCTGCACGGATAAACAAGTTGAGTGTACCGCGCTCAACTCGTTTCTCCGCACAGCAGCAACACTAACCCTAACCCTGACCAGGGACGTGGTGGGGATCAAACTCGGAACCTCTCGCTTATGAAGCGAGCACTCTACCACTACACCACTACACCATTTGTTCTCAAGATAGTTATTCTTTTGAAAAAGATGAAAAATAGATATAGAACCTGTACATAAAAGTGAAAACCGTGGAATGGGATAAGTCTTGACTTGAAACTGGAAAAATGGAATAAAAGCTTTTATACCTGCCTGGATCCAGGAGGTTATGCAGAAGTGCACTTACAAGCAGAGAGAGAAAAAACATTAGCCCAAGGACAGCCATGAATAAAATGAGAAAGAGTTTGGTCAATTTAATCAGAAACTACATCTAAAAGAGTGCAGTTTTGAGTAGAAGGAGAACAATAAAAAACAAAGAGAAAGGTGATAGAGTGAAAAGATGACATCCTGAAGCACATAAAAGAATGGTCAGAGAATTCAAACTGATTCTTTGTTGAATAGGTAAATTGACACATAAATGTACACCCAAGCTGAGCATGTGACTATTAGAGTCCTTGTGACTCAAAAGATAGTAGCAACCAACACTGAGATCATAAGAAGGAACAGCCAAATTTAAATTAGAACACACAAAGAAAAAGCAAGTCTGGTTCATTTGCAAGAAGTAACGACTAAATGACAGAAAGTTTTTCAAAGACCGTAAATCTATGTGAAAGAAATATTGATACAGTTAAGCAGTGGAGGTGGTTTTTCTGTTTAATATTTTTTGTAACTTTAAGCATGGTTCAAATTATAGAGAACTTGACTCATTCATAGATAGAGCATGGCATTCTTGGCAATGAGCTATGCAGTTGCCTCAATCCTTAGAGCTCTTTATGTGGCTTCGACAATGCACACCAGAAGCGATACCCAAGATAAGTATTTTTTAGAGACACTCTTTACTCAACTAAGAGCCCAAAGCAAGTGAATTTTAATTCAGAGCTTAATTTACAAAGCCTTTGCCTTAAAAAGCAAATTCTACATAACAATACATATCTACAAATGCGTTATAAAGATTTTCTAGGAGCTGCAAACATTTTAATAGGTGGATTATATCCTTGCATGAATTATATCCTTGCATGAATTATATCCTCATCTAAATGAATTGATCCAGTTTATGAAGTAATGATTTTCAAAAGTTTAAAATCATACAAAAAACTGAAAAAAAATTATGCTATTTTTTTATCAATATTTTTGTTGATATTGTGTGATGACATCAATAGTTGCTTGTTATAAGAGATTGGCAAACTTAGAAAACTAACAGACGTTGGAAAACTTGTTTCAACTTGTGATGATAGTCCAGCTATCAGAGCAGAGGTACTAATACTTAAATCATTATTTAGATAGAATACATTATCACAATTTTTATTCAAATATATTTTAGCATTTTTGTCTGTTTTTGTAATAACTCAAATTTCTTTTGGCAACATTTTAAATGAAGCTTTACTTGTTCTATCTTGTTGCTAAGCAAAGCTTGAAAATCGTTTCCCTGACTCATACAATTTACAGTTTTGAAAGTTGGGAGTTGGGACTAGTTTACAAAAAAAATATCTAACTTGATAAGTGGTTACTTGCAGCCTCGTTGGCAGTAAAATAGTTAGTTTAAAAAATTAAAAAATATTATGCAAACAATATATACAAGATTTTAAAAGAATTTGATTGAAAAGATATAAAAACAAAATACTGTGTTGACTTCAAAACCGTGTAACTTTAAGTAGAATTTAAAATCATATATCTTATAAAAAAAGACAACAAAACTAACTTTCTATAAGCTTTTCTAATAGTCAAGAACTTGCTGTCTAGTTTGGTGTCTAAAATATTCCAACAAATATTTCTCCAAATCTTCCAATGACTAGTTGCCTAAATGCATAATAATTCTAGTAAAAAAAAAGTAAAAACTAATTTTAATAAAACTATATATTTTATGAAACTCATTGAGGAACATTTAACATAAAAATAGGTTCACATCAGAAACTTAGAATAAAAAAAGATTAGATAATTGTTCTTTACTTAAGTTGAATCTGAGTTAAGGGGGTACTTTACTGCTTTAAGCTTTATAGTTCTTTAGAATAGGTAGAATAGTTATGTCTTTTATTTTTTTCAATGAGGGTGTGAATAAAATTGACTCAAGAGAACTTTTAACTTTAAGTTAAAAATAAATTGTCTCGAGCAAAAGTTAATCACACATGCGAACTGTCTTCTAGAGAGCCTCATAGACAAACACTTTAGGAGTATGCAGAAAATATATGTTAAAATATATCGTCTCACAGCCTGGCAGGATGATAGTTGTAACCCTAATCTTCTTGATTCTACTCAAGAGATTTTGCTAGTGGGACTTGGGCAATTCGCTATTAATTTAAATAATGGCTATAATACAAAAAAAAAATTAAACAGGAAAACTATAATCACAACCAAATTCTTTTTATCTTTTATTTATAAATATTTATGATCTTCAAACTAATCTTTTATCCATATGATCTTAGTTTTCTTAAAATTCACCAGAAAAAAATGAAAACCATAGGAAAAATTCACCAGACCTGGTTGTAGCACAAATAAGTAAACTCATTGAAATGGTTGTAGCACAAATAAGTAAACTCATTGGACCTTGTTGTATAACAAATAAGTAAAATCACTGGATCTGTTTTTAGTAAAATTGTAACTTATGTATCAATTTAATTGATGTATTTTTTTAAATATTAATTCACCTCCCCATGGTCAAAAAGGCCACTACAGACAAAGAGGCTACTTAATTGTGGTTATAACCCTCTCTCAACTCTTTAATTCCGAAACACAAACCATAAGCACAGAGAAACAAGTTGAGTGCAGTGTTACCAGGGACATGGTGGGATCAAACTCAGAACTTCTTGCTTGTGAAGCGAGATTTAATTACATTGAAACCAGGCTTGAATCACCTAACAATTTTTTTTGTTTATCTGACTATTTTAATAAATAAACCCAGCCACAAAAGACCATAATATCTCTCAATGCTGCATTTTAGTTAATGATCAGTCAAAACTATATTTTATTTATTTATCTGTTAATACTTCAGTTTTTAGAGGCTTTTACGTTTGTCATATTAAATGTTGTGGCTCCAGTATAACTGACCTTGAATGCACTAAAGCTTTTGCCTTAATTTATTACCCAGATAGTCAACTTTGTGACTTGCTTATTAGACAATTAAAAGCACTTGAATTTACATTTTGATTCTTGTCTTTAAACTTGTGAATCAGCTTTTGTTATCATCCTTAAAAACAAAGGCATGGGAGCCTTTTATTCTTGAAGAGAAACTTTTATCTTTTTTAATAAATTTTAAATCAAGCATAACACTACCCAAGATTGTTCAACAGTTTGTGGGCCACAAACTACCTTTTAATATTGCCTTAAGAAGTGGCATCACTGTCTAATGTTCTAAAAATAAATTACTAAAAATATTTGAACATTTTATACTTTTATATTTTAATACATTAATTTTTTTTTATTCCTTTGATTTGATGCTTTGTGAATGGCCTTATTTTAATGCTTTGTTAAAGTAAAAGATTGGACATCCCTGCTCTATCCCATGGTTTTCCTTTTCTTGTGCAGAGACAGTATTTTTAACAATAACCATTTCTCTCATATTTTTCATCAAAAAAAATTTCCTAAAAAACAGATTTTTTTTTGTCGCAAGTATTCAATGCAAAATAATATTGCTCAATACAAAGACTATTTAATACAAAGGATAGAGGATAAGATTCAATAATTACTTGAAATACAAAGGTCTATTATTTTAAGACTAACTACCATATTTCATATTAGAAGATAAAAAATGGTTAATAATCACGTATTTGTCATTGCATCTCTGAAACACAAACTTGATTTTACTACCGCTCCAAAGGCAGAATTCTTTGTAAATAACTTTTAAATTAAATTCTTGAATCTATATATGTGTTACTGATATGACACTTTTAGGCGTCGTGTGAACTCTAAACTTAAGTTTGTTTATACTTATGCCAAAAGAAAATGTTTTACAAAAAGTTGGCTTATTGGAATCTCGAAACAAAAATTCCCTAAAAGGTTTGCTTCCCCTACCCCTAACATGAGGGCAATTAGTTAATAAAATATAAACTTCAGCCTACTAAACTAAAAAATAAAAACTTCAGCCTATACTATACTAAATTTAATTTCATCAACAAGTTTTAAGTTTCATATAATAATTTTTTATTGTTCAAGAGTTATGACTATGCAAAAATTCAGCTCTCCCCAAAATAAGGTGGTTGTAATTTTGACGCGATCATAACTTTTGAACACTAAAAGATTTTTAATCGAAATTTAAAACTTGTTGATTAATTTAAGATTAGTGGAATATGCTAAAATTTATTCTTTATCAACTCATTCCCCATATGTTTGGGGTAGCGAGAGCTACTCTAAATGTAAGAGAAATGAGCACCCAAAAAACTTTAAGTTTTTTAGAATACCCCAAAATCTGACAATCCTGTGCTGCTGCATTATCAGACCCATGCTATTCAATACCCATATTAAAAACCGTCCAAATAATCTTACTACTAAAATGACTCATTTTTATTGATGATATAAATATATACACAACAGAACATAAAAACTATTGAGCAGACAGCCAATGTGATTTTTCTTCTGTGACAGCTTGGAGCTTGCAGTGACAGGTGAACTTAAATCTACACAAAACTTAATTCTTAGCTGCTAATGATAATTGCAATACTGTTAATGATCCTATATTGAATAATGACAACACTTTATTTGAGTCTTCTACTTTTAGAACAGGTTTTTCAATAACAATCTCTCTCTTTTTAAAACTAAATTCAAAAATGCATTTGAAATGTAGTTGGACTTGTATTGCTTGAACTTTTGTTCAAGCAAGAAAATGTAAAATAAAACAACCTAAAATAATGTTTTTACAAAATCTACAATCTATTTTTAACCAAAATATTGGTAAAGACGATGTTCCACTTACCATATAAAAATGCTAATAAAATATATATTTTATTAGCATTTTTATTTTTAAGTTTATTTTTGTTGACATAGTAAAATAATAAAAGTAATTCTTGCTAGAGCAAAATTACAACAACAACTTCAACAATACAAAAATTTAAAAAGCTTTTAAATTTTTTCTTTTTACTGTAACTACCTGCCTAAGAGCTGTAACTATCTCCCTAAGAGCTGTAACTACCTCCCTAAGAGCAAGAGTTTGTTAAATTATTATTGTTAAAGAGGATACTTTTAATTCTTTAAATTGTATATTTTTAATGAAAACTTATTTAAAATTATATATTGAAACTATATTATTTATTAAAACCAGGGATGCGGAGTCCCAAAAGGACTTCAGCTTTATATCTCTACCTTTTCCAAGCTGTTGTGTCCAGAAGCTCTAAACATGATTGTTGACCTATGATCTGCTATAAGAAAAAAGTTCATGAGATTTAATGACTTGAAACTTATTGTTTTTAAGCCCGGAGTTCTGGAGTCCCGGAGTCTTTGCCGCCATTATACCTAAGGACTCCGGGTTCAAAAAACAATTGTTCCTCTAACCTAAAAGTCTTCATTTTTTTCCTATTAGTAGTCCATAAACTTATTTATATTTTTTGAGCTCCTGGATACCAAAAACTAGGATAAAGTAATCTTTTTGTGACTTTCAAATCCGGAGTCCTATTTGGGACTCCGCATCCCTGATTAAAACTGAAAGTATTTTTAAAAATACCGAAATATTACATAACCCTATAGCTTTAAACCTGGGAACAAGCTCGCTGTACATATGGAGATATGGAGATAAAATTTGTTACTAATACAACACTAAGTAGGATTATTGGTCATTTAAATAAAAAACCGCAAACATGTTAATAACTGCAGTTTTAAAAGAATAAATTAAATATTAAATAAAAATAAATTGAAACATCAATAATGTGATTCTTAATTTTCAAATTCATATTCCTATTTATTTTTTTGACTTTTTTGATATTATGATATAGATGAGAGTACAATGTAAAAAAACAATGCAAAACAATGTAAGCAAAGAAAAACAGCCACAAACAAATATAATAATTTTTTTTAAAAACCTTTTTATAACCTCCTATCAGATGGACCCTCTGATATAGCTTGAATAGACTAACTGAATGATTATACCATGTAACATTTGTTGAGATTTTAGTTTTTTTCTTATCAGAAATAAAATGCTTGTATGTTCGCCAAAAGGTTTCCTCCTATACATAATAAAATTTATTTATCTCCTAAACAATTTAAATCATTCATCTCTTTAAAAAATTGTAATACCATTGTAATAATCATTTATCTCTTTAATATAACCAATCATTTTACAGTACTACAATTTACCTTAATACAACCAAATTATAACATAAATTTAACATTTCTGTAGTAATATAGTAAAGACACAGATTATAATTTGTTGAAACTTTTCTTTAACTTAAACAACCTAGTAAAAAATTATTGTCATTTGATTAATTGTGAATTCAGAATCATCATACTGCATTCATCATTTGCAACCAGTAGAATCAGACCACAGATTTAAAGATTGCTACCAGTACACAGTGGGTCAGAAAAATGCTATTTTCTAAAATGAGATCAGCCATAGATGTATTTATTTGGTCTTACATAAAGATTCGTTAGTGTAACATAATCCATAGAAAACTATTATTCAAGGAGGCACTATGTTATGGTGATAACTGAAAAAAGAGAATTTTCATATCCGGCTATAATAAAAACAAATGTTAAGAAGATGAAAATTATATTTATTTTAATTGAAGGTACATCACTTATCTTTAAGAAAAAATTAATGAAAATTCAAATATGGTCCATCAGCAGCAGTTTGACGTAGTTTTGTCATGATGTTAGAACAGAAGCATTGTGCAGCATTTATATCAATTTGACAAAATCTTTTGATTCGGGTAATCAATTGTTTGCAATTCTTAGCTTTCCAATTGTTTTTTATCCAAAGAAATCTTAAATTGGACAACACTGAGGCAAGTTTGTAGGATTGCAGTTTTTTGGTACTTATGCAGGGTTCCCACCAGATAAAAAAATTGAAATTCCAGGACTTTCCAGGACAATTTTTTTCTTTTTCTAGGACATTTGCTTTATTATTTCCAGGACTCTCCAGGACTTTTTTATAGATAGCCCAAAATAACACAATAAAAGCTACTAAATGTAAATTAATATAGAAATCAAATGTAAATTTAAGAAATACATCACAGCTACATAAATATAGCTACATCACTACAGCTACATAACTAAGTAAAAATTCAAAAAATATTTGACAAGGAACAATATTTTATTTGAAAAGAAACTTTTAATGAAACTTATTTCAAAAACATCAGAATCATTTCAAAAACTCATAATATAAATATCATTTTAGCAAAACAACAATACAAAAACTAAAACTTTACTCAATAACTATGTGTACAAAAATATGATTTAAAATTAAGCAATGAATTTATCATTTTCATGAATCATGTTTTTTTCTGTAATGTACAAATCCTCGATTTCCTTTTGTTTTTCTCAACAGAGTTTCTTTTTTTCATTTGATTCTTTCGAAAGAACAAAACTAGTTTGCTTTTCTGTATTTATGGCTAGCATATCAGACTGCTCTATCAAAGTAGTTATTTCAATTTGCAAGATTCTACACTCTAACTACCTTTTTCTCATCGTCAAAAATTTTTCGTTTTATATTCCTATTGTTACATTCTTTTTGTTCTCTTTGTGATTGCAAATACTCTTTATATCGACTACTTGCTTGTTTTACGTTTTGGAGCATTTCTTTATTAATTTTGATACTATCAGGGAATTCTTCAAAGGAAGACAAATGATCTTCAATAAGACGTAACGCAACAAGGGATTTTTCTCTAAGATTTTCAACAAGAAGTTGTTTATTAATACTAAAACCACGCTCAATGGAGAATAGTCCATGTGAAAACACAAAAACATTTTAAAAATACTGCAAACATCTTGATAAGCTTTATTTGTGCCAATAAAGTCAGAGAAAAAATGATTAAGACTATCATTTATAATATCAAAATCTTGAAATGATTTTCAATTTGAGTCTACTATTTTTGAAAATTTAAAATACTGATTTTTTGCTAGTTCCGCAGACTTTGGTGACAAACGACCAAAATTAACTAACTTTTGCAATGAATTTAAAAATTACTGAAACAAGTATTCCTTTTATTCGGATTTGAAATGAAAACTGGGTTAATAGATACTGCAGTACGTACTATGACAAGCTTCAGAGGGAACTTCTCAAGGAGATGTGTCAACAGACCAGCTAAAAACTGGCCTGCCTCTTTTTTAAATATAACCACTCTTTGGTCACTGTAACTTAAAAAAGCTTCATCAAGTTTTAACCGAGCAGCAAAACCAATATTAATTTTATTTATAAGCTTTCTAATATTTTTATCCATTAAATTTATTAAAGCTGCTGGTGTAGATTGTTACAGTTATTTAAAACGTCTTTTAGTATGATTCTCCTGAGAAAACTGTCAACTATTTCACCAAGTATAATAGCCATTAATGAAGTTTGAAAGCATGTCAAAAAACTATTTAACTTTTCAGAAACCATTTCAAAAAATTTAAGTTTAGCTGGCAAAAAAGGATCACGAATCATGGCTTTCAGTCTCTTTATTTTTTGAATCAGGTTGTTTGCTTTTCTTAAGACTACTGAAATATATTACAAACTGTTTGTATCCATCAAGTAGTGATTCAACCTTTTGAGCACATTTTTCATTTTTCAATGCATTGGACAATGCATTGATATGTCAATTGGAAAATCAACTGGGACACTTGATTATTCAATGCATTCGATAATCAAGTGTCCCAGTGATGTTTTCATAGGCTGCTCTTCTACTAGGAAAGTCATGTAGAAATTGTCACATTGCTTTTAATAGATTATTAGGCTCCCAGCCACTTGCTTTTGCCCCTGCTTTAAAACTGCCATGAATGATAAGGAGACCACAAGTTCCAATATCTATAAGAGGATCAAGTTCTTCCTCTTTCCTCTGTTCTTTTAAATTATCTAGAAAAAGCAAATTTACATTTGGCCCATCTGATGACACTTGTAGAATCTTTGATTTGTCTATATCAAAAATACAGTTTAGGAATGTTTGCATAACATCATGTGCTGTCGAGCGCCCCATGAACTCTGAATTAAGATAAAATGTATTAACCATACTTGTATTGTCATCCCAAAATCTTACTAAATAGTCCATATAACCTTTCTAAAAAACTTGGTTCATGGATTCATCAAATGAAACAACGAAATAAGGTGTATTAAATAGGGAAGTGAGCAACTCCTTTTTAAAAAAGGGAGCTAGTCCGAATGTTGCAATATAACTGGCCTTGGTGGGTCCACATTGAAACAACTTAGCAATATCACTATCTAGAAACATTTACTAAATAATTTACTAGAATCAGTTGAAGAATTCATTGAATATTTATAATACACAATATTAAGGACCCAACGAACTTCAGCTTTAAGTGTAGATGTATTTATTAGCATTTTATTAATTGTTTTTTGGTTTTCTGATTTACTTGAGCATTCTGACATATACTCATTAACTTGAAAAGTGTTAGGAGTAGTTGGCATCAACAACTTGCAACTATATTACTATAATTTACTTTAATTTGTATTGTAGTTGTATTGTTGTTGTATTGTTTTTCTTTACTTAAAAACAAACAACAAAATATTATCCCATTTTCCAGGACTATTCCAGGATTTTACAGAATAATCCGAAAAATTCCGGACTTTCCAGGACTATCCAGGACCGGTGGGAACCCTGTTATGGGATGTTTTGGCTTTCCAAGAAGACTTGTGCTTTTTTGGCATAATGTGATGATGCTTTATCTGGCCAAATCAAGTAATTGCCATCTGAATGATATTTTTGAATAAATAAAACCAATATTTTCTTCAAACATTGATTTTGGTATACTTCTCGATTAATAGCCAAACCACTTGGCTTAAACAATGGCTTGGAAATTCCCCTCTCAGATATGGCAATGTACCTCATCACTTTCTGCTCAAACTTGTGTTTATATTTGTATTTTACTTTTGTAGGTATTGTAGAACTTTTATCTGCATGATATCAATCATTTCTCGGAACTTGTGTTTTGGAGAGAGGGAAGCAACTTTCGTCATTCGTAACAAAAATTTTTCAGAGTAATTTTGGGTCATCCAGTGGTATTAAGATTTCATGGTTGATATTTGCTGCTCAGTGTATTCCGGTGCTCTTGTTTCTTTTCGGCAGATTAATCCTTGTTTTTTCAACGATATGCAGATACTAGGCTGCATACACTTTAATTTTTCTGTGGCATCTCGTTGACTTATTGAATCATTGTTGTTGAAAACACTGTGAAGCAAACGCAGCCCCTTCTTGTTCATTATTTTAGCTGGTCTTCCACTACCACTTTTATGATTGGTTGTTAAGGATGCCAAAATAGGGTAAATAGTCGAAACTGGAACATTTCTTTCTCAGCAGGTTCATTATATATATATATATATATATATATATATATATATATATATATATATATATATATATATATATATATATATATATATATATATATATATATATATATATATATATATATATATATATATATATATAATGAACCTGCTGAGAAGGAAACAAACTGTACAGGTAAAGGGATCTAAGAATGTTAGGTATTTTATAAGATTTTGCTAAGCTCCAAATATTTGAGCATATACTTTGTTTTTACTTTTGTTGAAAAAATACTTCTGCTAGATTGCCAAAAAGTTTTATAAGTTTTTTAATACAGTTTTCATATGTTTTTAGATAAATATTTAGGACCTTAGAATGTCAGGTTAAATAATAGGTATTATTGTTGCCAATATAGCATAGGTAATCATGAATTTCTAAATATTATTTATTTTCAATGCTGAACATATTTTTAAATGTTTGGTTCACTTATTTTTATACTTTATGCATTCCACCACACAATGCTAGGTTAAGGGACGTCAAAACATTAGGTAAATGAAAGTTAATTAAAAAAAAAAAATTATTTAAATTCAGTTTTTTTTTTCCACATTATGAAATGAATATTCGGCTTATAGTTTCCTCACAAAACATCCTTAAAAACACACTTTAGTATGTTTTCTTTGTTTGATTTTGAACAAATAAATTAAACTAAAGTGCATTTACTAAAGTGGAGTACAAAAGTGTGTTTTGATATTCCTTTGCAGTAGAGAACTTTTTTTTTTTTTTAAACATCTTCGCTTCCAACAAGGCTGCAAGCAACCACTAATTAAAGTTGGAAGTAACTGGAAGAGAAAAGATGAAGATTGTAGAGCAAGATAACGATTGACGAACGACTTAAAGGATTGCAAATTATATGAATCAGGAAAGCAAGATGAAGGAAGCGAATTCCAAAGAACAGATGTTTGAGGAAAAAAACTAGACGAATAAGAGTTTTTGGAGCACTTAGGAACAGTCACAGAAAAAGGATGAGACTTAATTGAATGACAAGTAACACAAGAATGAATTTTAGTTGATGGCACAAGGACGCTAGCTCTTTAGAGCAATGCCCATTATAGTATTTGTAGAAAAGAGAAAGAGAAGCAATATTACGACAATGTGATAATAGTTGGAGGTTGGCTGCAAGAGCAGGTCCAACTATGTTTACAACGCGTTTTTGCACCTTGTCTAAAAGAGAAAGGGCATCATTAGAAGATCCGCCCCAGATATGGCAACAGTATTCAATGCAAGGCATGGAATACTGTTGAGTATAGACGACAGCTCTGGGGAAAACTTCTGCAAGACAATAACAGGTATGTTGTTTGGGCCACAAGCTGTAAAAGAGAAGGGTCACAAGAAGAACTACAAGCTGTAGAAGAGTCTAGGCAGGAAATCACTTTAGATACAGAAGCTGGAGTGATACAAATGTCAAGGAATGGATCAACCTGCTTGTCGACAATATCAGGTAGAATGCAACTAGTGGAATCAGGAGATAATATTGATGATAAGTTTTTAGCAAACAACTCAGCTTTGTCTTTAGGTGAGGTGACAAAGTCTGAACCATACAAGAGAGGTGGAATTAAAGATTTGCCCTTATTATTAATACTATTAAAGATTCTTCAGAAATCGCGAGAGCCTAACTTTTAAGATGAGATACGAGATTTCATAACCTGAGAGTAGCGGGCTTTAGCGTTAGACAAAACTCAAAAAATTATCAAACAATTTTCAAAATAATTATCATTTCCAAGTGTAAAAGGTTGCTAAAAACAGGCAATCAAAATTTTATTTTTTTCTTTGTTTTAATTTTCATCTGAGTAATAGTTCTTCATAATTGAAACTAAACACAGAAAAAATACAAGTTAGTTAATTTTTAATGCTCAAAATTTAACAAAATCATATTCTTTTTAAAATAATAATTTTATATAAAATCATTGTATTTTTTAAGTTTAACTCGCAAATAACTAACGTTCCATTTACCTGCTAATATTAATTTGTTTGAGATTACGCTCGCGCACACAGATTTTCATTCAATTAAAAAAAGAAGTTTGATAATATTTATAAGGATAATTAATCTTATGTTGATTTTTTTTAAATATCAAAACAAAATTTATGTAATTTTTTTTTTTTTACAAAATTTAAACAGAATACTCAATAATAAAAGAATTCATTTTATGAATGTTATTGAAACATTAAAGTATTTTTGTGTCTTTTTATTCACCTTCATTAAGACGGGTTGATGTTTGATGTTTCTATTACAATTTAATAATAGAAAAGAAAAAAATTTAGTAAACGTGCAATTGATAATTTGAAATTTATTTAAAAATAATTTATTAAATAAACTCCTCTTATCAACGGGCTATGAAAGCTATGAAAAAAATTAATGAAAAAATTAATGAAAAGATTAAATGGAAAAAAAAAATTTTTTTTAAGAACCCTATTATAGAAAACTTTAAATTTACCTATAAATCATTCATTCATTTATTACATTTGCAGAAAAAACTTACGAAAAAATAAATAAAAAAGATTTAAAGAAAAAAAAAAAAAGTGACTAAGTACATTTAAATCAAAAAATGTTCTCAGTAAAATACAGCAATTATTGTATATATTTTTATACTATTATAAAAATAATATATTAAATATTCTTATTAAAACAATAAAAAAATAAGAACTTTAATCATTCATGAAAAAGAAGTTTTTAACCACCAGTAAAATGAAAATAATTTAAATAAGTTTAACGAAAAAAAAAAAAAAAAGGATATAGTTATCGTCATAAATTCATCAACTAAGCAAATTTAAGTAGCATGTCAAAAACAATAAAACTATTTTAAACGCTGATTTAAAATTTAAACGCTTTAATAAAATTTTAGTATATGCATTTTCCAAATTACATCATGATTATTTGTAAAAAAAATTTTTTCAAAACTCTGATTTTATTTCAACCGGTCAAACATGAGCAGCAAGTATTCATTATGGGAGGTCAAATAGTAACTTTAGTCATTTCAGACGGTCATTGACCGTTGACCGACCATTATTTTCCATGCTGCACATATAGTGTGTATATATATATATATATATGCGTGCGCGTATATATATATGTGCGCATACATGTGTATATATACATATATATATATATATATATATATATATATATATATATATATATATATATATATATATATATATATATATATATATATATATATATATATATTTATTTATTTATATACACACACACATATATACACACACGCATACATACACACGCATATATATATATATATATATATATATATATATATATATATATATATATATATATATATATATATATATATATATATATATATATATATATACATATACAACTATAAATCTGTGTTGAGCAGTGTGTCGTCATACTGTAATTGCCTGCTACCACAAAGATATGGCAGCAATCTTTACTTTTATTATTCTTTGATTTTTTTATGCCTGTATAAATAAAAATTTTGTCCTAAAATAAGTTTGCCTAGTGATAAAAAAATGATAACTTATTTGAAATAACATCCTATTTCCAGAACAAATGGATTGTGTTTGGATAAATCTAGCATGTTTTGTTGAGATTAATAAAAAAATTTAGGAAATGGCATCTGCAGACTATGCACCAACCAGCTAAACAACATTAACTGAATCATAATTTTATATTTGAAAAGTATCAACTTGAGAAAAAAAACCCTTTTAGGAGTGCTTAAAGACTTGTCAGAACATTTTCCACTTAAGAGTTCAAAAATTAAAGTTAGTGTTGTTTATCTTTTAACCTTAATTTAAAGATAAATGTTTAAAATTAATTAAATCCATTAATCCAGGTCAGGTCAGGATCATTACAATCATCCTGCTACTGGTAACATGTAATCCAGTACTGCCCCATGCCATGCTGCCTTGTAGGATTTGCTTTACTAGACAAAGGCTAGGAGAAAAAAACTGACTTAAATTGAGTTTTTTTTAACTACTCACAGATTTTTGATTGTACCTCTTTGACAGCGGCTATGCAACACTTTCTGTTATCCTTTGATGAGGTATAGCTCTAAAACTCAGTTTATTGGCTCTGAGGCCAGCCGGTGGGAGGGTTTCTGGAACTCTGTGGAAACTCTTAGAGAGTCTGATTCCATTAACAACTGTAAAATATCAGAGTATTAACAGTGCCATGTTGAGCATTAATGGTGATCTTTTAGTGTATTGTCCCGGCCACATAGGGAGCAATAAGCTATAACTTTGGATTAATTAGCAGGACCAAGGCAATTGCATAGCTTATTGCTTGGGATGCCATGCTCTATCTATGAATGAGTTAAGTTCTCTTTAATTTAAATCATGACCAAAGTATAAGACCAAGAATATGACCAAAGTATAAGACCAAGAATAAATTAGAAATGGGAAAGTTCTTTAGAGTTAAACCAGCAAGCAAATAAAAATGCAATGTTCTACGAGATGTCATAGTGATGAAAAGTAAGCAGTTAAAGGAAGCAGTTGAGTGGTGCCGAATAAAAAATAAACATGGTTGGGCTTCAATCAATTTAAGAAGATTTCCACTAACTAAAGATCTTTGAACAATTAATAAACAGATTGATGGTGTCATTGTAACTGGAAACGAGAAGGAATATTGTTCAATTTTTACAAAAGATGAAGAAGAGTCGTTAGTCTGTTATATAAGAAAAAAGAATAGGTGATGTGTACACATAATTGAGAAATAAAACATTTTTTTAATAAACTGTTATAATCTGTATTAAAATCCTGGTTTTAATATTGTTTATTAAGGAAACTAAACTTATAATGCTTAGTTTTTTTGTATTGTTATAATGTAGAATGTTTTGAGAGCAAGAAAGCAAGCCTGTAGACGTCCGTGGACGTCAGATTATTAGGCACAAAATGCTCAACGAGCACTCCAAACAAAGAAGCTTAGCAAGTATTTTCAGAAGCGTTGGGATGCAAAATATTAAAAGCATATTACCAAAAAGAGACAAGAAACTGTATCCATAAATCATGCTCTTAACTGCACAAAAGAAATGGCATGAACCACCTCAATGAAATAGATGAACTTAAAGAATGTAATATTTTCATTGATACAAATCAATTACAAACAGGTAAATGGCAGCCCAGAGCAACGAATCTTGCAAATCTTATAAAGATCTGAATGATCTTTCTTATCTTACATAAATTAGTAAAAACTTCTTAGTATCTTAATAAGTTTTATCAGAAATATTTCTTTGAATAACTTGTTAAGATCATATTAAGATCTTATTAAGAAATAAATGAAGGAAAAAACTACAAATCTTATAAAGATCTTAAAAGATCTTGCTAAGATTTTAATAAGAAATACTTGCGAGAAAAAACTACAAATCTTACTAAGATTTTGTTAAGATCTTATAAAGTTAAATTCAAATTACATTTTCCTAAAATCTCTTTCGGTTGTCGCTTATTTATTTTGCGCTAATTTTTTAAGTATTGTTGGATACGAACCAAGAGAGAGTTTTTTTAAATTTTTTTTTACTTGAGTTTGTTTTTACTTTTTTTGCAAATAATATATCTAGTCTATGATTATATCTACCTTTTAAAAAAAGAAAATACTGCACTTCATTTACCGGATAAATTATGTATCCTAATCAATAATCAATATCTTTCTATTTTAATTGTCTATTTTAATTGTTCTATTTTAATTGTCAAATGTCAGAAGTAATAGTTAAACACCAGTGCACGATGAAAAGGATGCATATACACAAATTAGTGCCATTGGGTGCACAAATATGTGAAACTGTTGTTTTTACTGTATAGTCTTCAACAGTGCTAAAGAGTCTTACTCTTTAGTGTTATTCTTAGTCTTGAGTAATAATTTCTTTTATTTATTTTTTTAAGTTAACTTTAAAATTGATAACACTTAGTTAAAGATAAAAATAATTATTTTTCTTCTTTAAACTATACATTTAGGAGGGTGTTGATCTATGCATCATTGTTGGAAACGAATTGTCATAAAACACTATTAATTTGGCATAAAATCTCTTGGTGCAGAAAATTTAAAATTTGACAAAGTCGATCCAAAGATAATTTAAACTGGTAGAAACACTAGAAAAAGTTACCCTAAAAAATTTTGTGTAGAGGCAACGCAATTGTAAAACGCTTTAGTGAACATACACAATTGTAAAACGCTGAACTGGCTTTTGACACAGCTGTAAACTATATCAATGAGATGGAACTTGATTTAAAACAGAAACAGTTTTATATTGCATAGTTTTATCACTTATAAAAAAGACTTGACTTTCATTATTTGCCTTTTGCTATTTGTGTTTTAATTTGTAAACACTTGATAAAAAGTTCAGTATATAATGTTTTTTATGAGTATTAATATATTTCATTGGTAATACCTTCCTTTTTTTAAGGTTTTAAAATACAACTTTCTCATTTAAAGTGTCTATGCAGTATGGAATAGTCTTGCATAAGTGATTTGTTGTATTATATATTATATGTATTACATATACTGTTAACATGAGCATGTTGTATTTATAATGTATTTATATGTTGCTATTTACTGTAATTATAAATTTTATTTTGAGAAAAAATTATTATAAGTACTTAATTGTTTTATTTATAAATTTATTAATTCTCTACGCGAAAATATGAGTGGAATTTAGTAGCATCGGAATAAATACAAAATAATCTTATATGATCTTACAAATCTTACTAAGATCTCTTCCTATAACTTGGAAGTCTTACTAAGAAATTAAGATTAATCTTACTAATCTTATTAAGATCTTTCATTTCATACAAATCTTGCTAAGAAATTGCAAGAAAACTTACAAATCTTAATAAGATGCGGTAGTGGTGTAGTTGTAGAGCGCTTGCTTTATAAGCGAGAGGTTCCGAGTTCGATTCCCACCACGTCCCTGGTAGTACCGCACTCAACTTGTTCCTCCGCGCAGCGGCCTTGTTCGTCAAGGTTCGTGTTTCGGAGTTATAGAGTTGGGAGAGGGTTATGACCACAAGTAGCCTCCTCAACTGTAGTGGCCTTCTTGGCCTTGGGGAGGGTGAATTACAAAAGAAAAAAAAAAAAAGAAAGAAATTTGTTTTCTTGCACATCTTGCAAGTCTTACTAATCTTACTAAGATTCTTATTAGGAAATCTTATTATAATTTGCAAGATTTGTCGCTCTGGAAGGGAGATAGAGATACCACTAGAATTTATATTCATGATGACGAGCAGATCTGGGTATTAATGAAAATACAGAAAATAGAAACTGTTAATAGTAGTAACAAGTTCATCTCCAAAAGATGTTCGCTATAGCTCAGTAATATATTAAAAATATAATTACGAAGGTGCCATGGAAGCTTATCAAACGATATCTGATAAATCAATATCACCGGAAGAAATACCTCACTTGTTGCCTGTAACGAAAGTATTACCTAAAATAAACAAGGAAAATGCTAGAAACACCCAGGTTCATGATTCAATGAAGGGGAAAAAATATTGGAAAAGGTTTCTTCAATCAAGGAAGACAAAACCGAAAAGGAGAAAGCTAATAAAGAAACTAAATCCAAGCAACAACAACAAATTGAGCATTCTACAAATGTAAGGAAGAATGTACATGTGGAAAGAATGTTTGTGCAGCAATTAAGGTTCAAGAACGCTCGTGTTGCCATGTTTTAAAATCTACATGTAGTAAAGAATCATGTCGTGGTGAAACAGGCTTAAAACCAAATATGATAAAACCATTTTGTGAAACAGAACCCAAAATATGCCTTCAGTTTGAGTCTGATGAAGATAACATTAAGGACTTCATTCCTATAACTGATTTTATCCACAATACAACCTAGCATTATTTATTCGCTGATTTTGGATTAAAGTTTAATTGGATCTTATTTTTACATTTTTTAATCATAATTTTTTTTTTAAGTTAATGTTATTAAAAAAAAATATTATAAAAAGTAATCACTTGAGTTTGTTATATAGTTTTTGATTGGGTACCTCAAGATGTTAGGTACAGCACCTTAAAATGCTAGGTATTTTAAAAGACAACATTAAGAAAAATAGATTTATTCTGCGCACACATCTTTTTAGCACTGTTTTTGGAGTCTTAAGGCAACACTTCTGATAAGGTTCTGCAAACTCATTTTTATAAGGGCTTGAAATATTCAAAATTATTTAAAAAAAATATGTTCATAGCTTGTAGACTTTTTTCAATGTCTTCGTAATTTAGAATATTTTTTAAGGATTACATGTAACATTTTTTTATTTATGACTTAACATTATAGTCTTTATTCAGATTATTAAACGCTTTCAGAGTTTAATTTAAAATATCGAGTTCTATGATGGTTTATTTTCAACCTGAGATTCTTAGGTCCTTCTGCATTCTGAGCCCCTTTTATCTGTAGATAATATATAAATATATGTAGAAGATACATATATATAAATAAATATTAATATATATATATATATATATATATATATATATATATATATATATATATATATATATATATATATATATATATATATATATATATATATATTTAGAAGTCTTCAAAAAAAACTTTATACAAAGGTCTTACCATAAGATATACAAACAAGGTCTGCAATTTTTTGCCGACTTTAAACACTTTAATGCCGACCCTAAATCCGAGGACATATTTTAGCGGAAAAAAAAATTTTAATTTTTTTGGTCCTACCCTTTTAAGTTGTTTTTTTCAAGTAGAGAACACTCCCATGAAAATTTCAGCAAAAAATATTTATATTTAGGTGTAGCTCAAGTGCTCCAAAGTTTAGAAAGTTTTGAAAAATTTGACAGATTAAGAATAAATTAACGATTATTTTTCATTTCTGGTTACATCACAGTATTCATTAAATGTTATAATTTTTGACAATCATTAATTAAACATAAACAAATTTAATAAGTTGATTAATTTCACAAACTATATTTTTGAGAAAATACAACTTCACATCGTATGAGTATTGTGTAAAATGCGCAATTATTGTCATGTTATGCAATATAAAATTTTTGATTAAAAATATGAACTTTAATTAATTAAATTTAAACTCGAGTCATTTTTAATTAATTTTAATGATATTTTTGATTAAAAATATAACTAAAATTAATTAACAATAAGTCTTGAGTTAAAATGTTCCACTCTTTTGCTGGCTTCTTTGCCAAAGTTTGCTTTTGGCTGTCTGGGTAGGCTCAACAATGTTCTTCCACGACTTGTGGCACAAACTGGAGATGGGATTCATTGCGAGTGATAAGTCTACTATACTCCTGGATTTGTGCAACTACTTGTTCTGCATGATCATTTGCTACTTTCAACAACTTTACCATCTCTGTTGCTTGTTTGAAATCGTCACGTTCATTCCATAATTCAGGATCAACACTTAGAAATCCATCTGGTAATTCTATCATTGAAAAGAATTTTATAGATTTGGCAGTTAACTCTTTCTCTACCGCCGTTTTAACAAAAATCTTTACACTGTGACCACAAATTTTTTTGAAATTTGGATGACATAACATTGACAACTAATTAAAATTTAAATAGTATATCTTTTCAAAAGCATAATAAACTATATATCAATAGAAAGCTAAACAAATGAACTTTTTAATTAAATAAGTTTTTAACACGGATCATTGATTAATAAAAAATGCAAAGTACTTAAACCATCATTTTTATAAATAGTAACTAAAACATAAAGTCCAAAACAAAACTCATTTATTATAAGACAATAGTTATTACTTAGCTAAATACTCGTACGCTTCTACAAGTTAATATTTACAGTGTTTAACACTGCTTTATTTTACTAATTACGAACAAAATTTTAAGAAATTTTTTTTAATCAAGGATTACTAAAGATTTTTTAACTTTGTCAAGTGATAACTAATTATAATTACACATTATGGCTCATATTTGTACTCGATTATGTAGAGAACTAATTAAACTTTAAGAAAAAAAAATTATATGTGTTAAGAATGAAAATTTATGCACAAAACAGGATAAATTGTGAAGCATAATCGAAAGTTGGTACAAGCGGCTTGCGGTCATAATAGAAAAAAATCAAAAGTCGCTATCAGCGGCTTGCGGTAGGGAAAGAGTTAAAAAAATCTTCCAAATTCTTGTACATCCATTGGAACATTAAGCATTAAATACATCCATTGGAACATTAAGCCTTTTGATGTGATCTTGTTCTAAATCTTCATTCTGCATGGCACTCGCCATAAGTGGTTTTGTGGTTGAACTGACCTGATCATCAAGATGCTAAACCCACAAGTTTAGGCAACAAATACCGTAAATGATTGGATGCTTGATTGATATAGCTTTCGCAATTGCTGGTTGGATGGTCGAGTAATTCATCAAAGATTTCATCAACATCAAATCCCTGTATGGAGCATTTGCAGCTAGTGGGGCTGTGATCATATTTTCAGGTAGACACGAACCGTAAATACACAAACATCACGTAATCGTTGCTCTGTCAGTGTTAATTTGAATTGGTATTTGAATATCCAGATTTTCAAACAGTAAATCACCAGACGAAGAATAATAAAAAAGAAGATTGCTGCCCCATGCCGAACCCCCAGCCAATGTAGCAGCACTTCTTTGCGGCAGCATGCTATAAGATTTAAGTGCATGTATGTACTAAAGCCCCTGGTAGCAAGCTATTTCAATGTGATGTAGGAGATGTTATCTGACATAGGAGATGTTATCTAAACACGCATTCATAGTTAAAAAGTTGTAGGTGAATCAGGAAAACATGAAGATCAGAGAAAGTTTGAAAATGTTGAAATGCAGAAAAAAAAATTAGAAGAATAAAAGTTTTAAGAGCATGCTGGGAGTAAAAAGATGTGACTTTTACTGTATCTGATGCTAAATAACAAGTCATGTGAGAATGAGTTTTGATTGTTAGAAATAGAAATCTTCTTTTAGAATGCAACTATGATTGATTTACTATTATTAACAACTATTATCGATTTGGCATTTTTGGTCTAAAAAAAAAGAGCATCATTAGAAGTATACCTGCTGTATACAAGCTCAAATATGACAACAGCATTCCATACAGGGATGAATAAAAGATTTGTAAAGTAAGAATTTAAGAGTAAAAAGATAATGGCAAGCACAGTAAAGAGAAGCAACATTTGCAGATTCTAACTTTGGAAAAGATTGCATATATGGTTTCAGTTAACGATAATCCGAAAAGATGTAAAGAAGAGGACTTAGTGAGAGGGTTACCATTCATTAATATAGGAATGTTGATAGTATTGCAACAGTTGTGTGCAGAAAATAACTTATGAGGATTTTTAACTCCAACATAACTTATAAAATAAGCTATGTTGGAGTTAAAACTCCTAATCCACTGCAAGCCCTAACCTGTTAAAAAAGTGAGATTAGATTTACGATCGAAAACCTGTTTAATGCAAATAAAAACAGAAGACTTTTTATCAAAAAAGGAGTTTAAAATTGAGTCGTAAGCAAATAGAGCCATTTTAGATGTAAGGTTGTCAGGGAGATCATTAAGAAATAAATAAATTTGATAATCTCAAAAAAATTTTCTAGTGGCAAGGAAGAGTTTGGCCATTAGACTCAAGAGTTCCAATTAGAGGAAAAGTTCTATGCAAGTAGTTCTTGCTTATTCTTAGGGGAGCTTGTTAAAGCCAAGCCATTTAGTATGATGAACATTTAAGTCAACAATAACAACAATTTTGTTAACAATATTGGCAGAAGTGTAAAATGAAAAGGCATGGTCAATTTGTACCCTCATTAAGAGATAAGAGGAAGTGTTGCATAGCTACATGGAGGCTTAAGCAAAAATTTATAAGTAGAGCCAAGAAGATTTAGCACCCATTGTCCTAGGGAGGAAACAATGTAACACAGAATTACACCTACGTCAGCCTAATAGATGAAGAAGAGATTCGAAGCTCAACAGAATCATTCTGCTTACCGCTAAAATGTATGCCTAGGAGGCTTTCTTTAAGACAGAAGGTGGATTAATCGTCTGATTAATCATCAGTTAACCTCTGCCTAAGATGATTATTTTTATTGAGACACTATTTCTAGCCTTTCCTTAACCAAGAGCCCAAGACATGGGTATTTTAAGTCAGAGTTTATTTTTCCTAGTCTTTGCCTGATAAAAACAAAATACATAACTACCATATAACTAGAGATAAAGGTGAGCATAAATTTTAATGTTGGAGCCACTAGTTAAATTAAGTGCACTCGAAATGTAGTAAGTAAAAGATCAAATAGGAATATAGAATAGAATAGGTATGGAGTAAGGTGTAATTTAAAGTCATTCAAAGCATTCATTGCTTAAAAATCTAAACTATTACCTTGAGATTTAGAGATTTTAAATAAATTGACTTAAAAAGAAAGTGCAGGCTACAAATTCATCAAAACCACTTAGAATGCCATGTTTAAGTTTTAGGAATTTAACCTCTTGAATTAAAACTAGGTTTGTCATTTCATATTGTCATTTGGAAAAACTATTCTGTACCAATTTGCTGCATTTATTTTAAAATATGGATGTCATTCTAATCTACCCAAGAAAGTCTTTGTGGTTTCCATGCAACACTTTTGTGGTTGGAACATGCATTATTTTTGTGGTTTCCACGCATCAAGTGGCTCAAGCCAGTTAGAGCTTTTTGTTTGAATCGCAGGGTTTCAACTAGGGGTGAGAAAACCAGATACCCGCTCCGGTTTGTTAATTGATACCAGGTTTTCGGATAGTTAAAAATTTATTTTGATTTGGATCTAATTTAAACAGATATTTGATTTTTGGATATATAAGAATGGAAACATCTAAACACCTGAGTGCATAAAGAACATTTGTTTTAGCTTTTCAGAGAGTTTATTTCAATTTTTTCTTACCAGAGAATTAATTATTTTTGCAAAAAAAAGCATTTCATAAAAAAAATAAAAACAGTTGTATAAAGAATAAATGTATTTAAATAAAATATTCAAGCAAACATAAAAAAACTGCTATGGAGTTTTAATAAAAGTAAAAAGTTTGTTTCTTTTAAGATAAAATAAACACTTTAAACATTTTTATTTAAATATTATATAAACTTCTGATCTGTACTTACATATTTTTTACTAATTTAGTTAACTTTAAATAAACTTAAAGTATATATATAAACAATAATCTAAAACTGTAAAAAAGATAGTTTTAAGAACATATCTGTAAAGAGGTCTATTTAAATCTTTACATCATAAGTTTTGACAACAACGTTTAAAAATATCCATTAATTTTTGGCACTTATTTCTTACTTTTTGCATCAACACACTGTTTAAGAGGCTATTTTCATAGCCACATGAGTTTTGATAGCCGCATGTGTTTTCCTAGCCACATATGTTTTCATACAAAAGAGTTTTCATAACAACATGAATTTTAAAAAATTAGCACAAACAATAATTTTAAGATCAGATATTTAACAATTTTAATAAAGAATAAAATTAAAATAAAATAAATAGCTAGATATTGTACATAATAAATACCTAGATAATAAATACCTAGTTAATAAATACCTAGATATTGTATTTACTTATAACTTAATATTGTATTTATTTTTAATGGAAATAATAATAAAAATAATTAATTATATAAAATTGTGATATTATTACCAATAAAATAAATAATAAAACAAAAATCCTATAATAAAAATGTAATAAAAAAACTTAAGTATTAAAAAAGTATTAAATGACTACTTTAAAATCATCTTGTTATGAACATTTTATTCTGTTATGATTATAAACATTTACAGACAAATGTACTAAAAGCTTATGTATAAATTTATTTAATGCTGTTATTCTGCAAAATTACCCATAAAACTGTTATTTTTTCAATTAGTATAGAAAAATTGATTAGTCTGTATAACGTATTTATTAATAATCTTGATCCGAATCCTAATTTATAGAAAAAATGTATAGGATATCCGGTATGCTTTTTACCTAACTAACTTACAAATTTAAATATTTTTCAAATCAGATACTGGATCAGAAATTAAGATATCCAATAATTTGGATATTTTTGCTCACCCCTAATTTCATTCAACAAAATCAAAATTGTTTAAGTTCAATGTTTTATTTTGTTTGTGGTGGTTTGTTAAAATAAACTTTTATAGATTTAGAATTTGAAAAATTTAATAGACTTAAAGACTGTAAAAGACACAAGCATTAGTACAATTATTATCAAGGGCTTAGATTTTGGCAGAAGCTCATTCCATATCGAATCATTGAAAAAAAAATTCTTTTGTCATCTCTGTCTCCGATTTAGTTCATTCTTACTTTATATGCAATTCATAAAAAATAAATGGCAAAAATTTCAATTCAAAATACGAATCAGTTTATGAGATATAATCTTCTAAAATAGTTGTTGAATTTGAATCTGAACCTTTTAACATTCAAACAAGATATTCTGATTCTGGTTGAATTTGAACCTAAACCTTTTAACACTTAGAGTATGAAATTTTTTTTTGATTTCATACATTAAAATGTATATATCATGATCATTGTATTTGTTATTTGTAAATGGTGCTGTTTATTTCTTTGAAGACATATGCAGATGAAACACTTTAGCTTTTATTTCAAAACTATTCTACAGACATTCTAATTATGTACAAGCATAATTATAGCAATAAACATTTTAAATATTAACTTTTATAAAAATTTAAAATAAACTATACGCAAACTAACTTATATCATCATTTATAAACTATATGCTTATTAACTTACATCATTATATGGATGCTTTTCATGTAGAGTTGTTTGTATTTTTGTAGCTCTCTCAGCTGATATCATAGGAAGCTCATCAGATAGGCTAGCAGATTTTTTGCTATTATTTGCATTTTTGCTTTTTAACCTTTTTTCTTCCTTATTTGATTTATTCTTTGCTGAGTATTTTACAAAACTCAAAACACTGTTAGTTGCATTATTGCTTCCACGATTCTTGACAAATGAACTGGTTCCACGATTCTCCACAAATGAACTGAGTTGGGATAACTGTTTATTAGTGTCTACTATTAATGGAAAAACTTTTCCATTTAGACTGATGAAAACCTAATAAAAATCAAAACAAAAAAATTATCAATAAAATAAAAGCAATACAATTGAAACAGATAATGATTTCTTTCATATAATGGTTTCAAAGACATAAGGTGGTCTACCACCTTATGTATTTGAAAGCATTGTGCCTTATTTTTTAGAGAAGAGCCTTAAGTTAACTTGATTTTTTGAGCAGCGGATTTGTTTAGCTTGATTTTTTGAGCAGTGGATTTGTTTTAATATTTTGGAGTAGAGGGAAAAATAAAAAAATTGCTAATAAAAAAAAAGAATCTCAATTCCCTCAACTGTAGAAGCCCTCGCTGGAGCCTTGGGAAAGTAAATTTAATTTGAAAGAAAATTTTTTTTAAGTATTTAACATGGAATTCAGCATAGAATTCGATCCAGCACAAAGTTATATTGATTTAAACAGCTGTGATGGTATTCGCAAATAAAGGAAAAAAGTTAATTTTTATATCATCTTACCAGGATTTTATTTTAACTCAGTAGTATTAATGTAGCATCTACTGTATTAAGAATAAAAATTAACACTATACACTATATATAACTAATTAACTGAATGTAATTATAATCAAAAATAAAATCATTTAATCACATTGGTTAACAATCAATATGTTATTATATTGCAAATAAGGGGTTCTTCAAGGTTCTATCCTTGGCCCTATACTCTTTTTAATTTACATTAACAATCTTCCAGAAATTATCATATCTAAGGTAACATTGTTTGTTGACAATACTACCATTCATTCTTGTCTTGATAAGAAGCTAACACTTTCTGATTGCTTGGAGGGGCATAAGCTTGAAAAGGATTTCACTTCTGCTACAGCATAGGGCTCCCAGTGTCTGGTGAACTTTAACTCAAAGAAAACAATTTTTTCAGCTAATCGTTATCGCAAAAATCAAGATCTTCCTATATTTATGAGTGTAATGTACTCGATACGCCATCTACCCTTCATCTTCTTGGATTAACTCTTACTTCCGATCTTTCTTGGAAACCATATATTAAATCAATTGCAAAATTAGCATCTGCTAAGGTTGCATTTCCATATCGTGCTCGCCAATTTCTTACTCAGGATTCTATTCTTTGTCTTTATAAATCTCAAATCTGTCCGTGTATAGAATACTGTTACCATTAAAAATGGTTTTGGTCTTTATTTCTGTTCTGCGGGCAATGGAAAGCTGAAAATATGTACACTTTATTTTAAGGCAAGGAATCCAATAAAACCATTTAAAATATTTTAAAATAAACGCAATACCTTAAACTTTAACCTTTATCAAAATTTTTCTATGGCAAGTTTAATTAAGAAAATGTCAATGTAGCTCAATTTTTTTTTTTTTTTTTTTTGATGTCATCCTAATTAGTTTAGAGTTGTTACAACGAATTGGTCTTTTCTTAAACAGAAAAAAAAAACATGGTTAAATTTATTTAAAATTGTTACTTATTAAACAGGAATTATAAAAAATCAAAGTAAAAAAAAGGTGGTACCCTTAAGTACTTATTACACAGAAGTTGATATTTATTAATTCTCTGAAAATTTTCCCACCCATTCTGAGCTTATTAAGACCCTTCTCTCGGTTTATTAAATTTTACTTGTTATGAATTGTTATGAACTGTATGAATTGAACTGTATGAATTGTTATGAGCTTGTTTTGAACTGTATTTCATAAATATGAAAAAAAAATTCTGTTATTATTTTTTAACTTTTAAAACTAGTTTAGGTCTTAAAAATTGGAAAATATAAACCCACTTATATAAATTAAAAAAAAAATTCCTGCCCACCTGTTAATCAAGACTCCCCCGATCCCCTTCTTGCTTACCCATCTCCCCACATTTATTACATCTTAACAAAGTTAAAGATAAATTTAACTTAATTTGTCTATTGATCAAAAAAGTTTAGCAAGTTTATTAAGCTAAATTATGAGTGCAATTGACCAAATTAATAAATGCTCCATTATATAAAACTTGTTGCAGCACGTATAATGTAGAAAGTGATAAAATAATAAAAGACAGAAAGTGATAATAAACAACTTTATAAATATTGATATTTTCTACCAATAGTTGTCTCAACAGATTGTTGGCCAATGGTCAATAAAAAGCAACTGTTTATTATTCATTAAAAAATAATTTAGTAAGCCAAAACTTGTTAAGTTTAGTAATAAAAATTTAATAAAATATTTATAAACGTAATTAAAAAAGTAAGATTCTAAGTTTTTTCTTCACCAGGGTTAGTGTTTGGGTTAGGCTTCATTAAATTTATCTACTAATGGTATACATTTGACAATTTTATATCTGTTTAAGAAAGACAACTATCTAATTATTCAAGATAAGTATTGGAAAAAAAAATTGAGCCTATACATTTGCATTTGCATAATTCAACTCCCGGTAAAATTTTAATAAACTATTGAAAATTAGAATTAGATTTTATAAAACTACAAGGAAAACAGAATAATAAAGCTATAATAAATGGGATGAGGGAGGAGGGGATAGGGAAGGAACAAGGTGTGTGTGTATGTTTGGAAAGGGAGAGGGTTGGGGGGAAGCGGGTTAACAAAACAGGTGGTTGGGAATTTTTTTTTTTTTTTATATTGTTGAGTTTGTATTTTATACTTTTTAAGACTTAAACTGGTTTTAAAAATTTGAAATAAAGACTGAAAATCTTTTTAGTTATGAAATATAGTTTTTTTATTCATAACAAGTAAAATTTAATAAATGGAGAGAGGAGGTCTCAATAAGCTTAAGGTTGGGAGAAAAATTTTTCAAAAATTAATAAACATCAACATCTGTGTATTAAGCAATTAAGAGTACCACCTTTTTATTTGCTTTGATTTATTTTATAATTCCTGTTTTAAAAGTAACAAACTTGAGTAAATTTAACGTCTTATTTTCTGTTTAAGAAAAGAGTACTCTTCAATCTAACTAATATTTTCAGGATGACATCTAAAAAAAAAAAAATCAACCTACATCTGCATTTTTGAAAATAAACTTGACCCAGTAAATGTGATTTAAATTGTGATAAGGGTTAAATTATTTCAGGTGTTATGTTTTATTGGATTTCTTGCCTCAAAATATGTAAGTGTACATATTTTCAGCTTTCCATTCCACACAGAACAGAAACAAAAACCAAAACCATTTTTTGAAATGACAGGTTTTAGTTGGTTCAAGGTAAAGTTAAATAGTTATATCTTTAAAATCGTGTGGAAATAGGTGATGAAATTTTGGGTATATTTATAAGTTATAAAAATCTTTGAATGGTGTAAAAATCAGCAAATCTGAGACTTAGATTAGCAGGTCCTGGAAGTTTTCACATGGAAATGCCATTTTGATATTTTCAAACTTTTAAAAATCTATAAAACTACTAAAAGCTTCTGCAAGTTCTTTTTTTATATTTTGATAATCAATTAAGAGTGGTTTTTATTTTTGTAATTTCATCAATAGTTTGGTTTCAATTTAAAGAAATACAAGCCCTAATAGTTGCGTATTTCTAAACAAACTCTTGTCTGCATCATGGCTGCTATTTAATTCAGCTTTAAACAGTTTCAGTCTGTTTTCCTAACTATCAAATATGAATTTTAAGATTAAGATTTAACTTGAATAATATTTAGAGTTTTTTTTTTTTTGTGAAGACATGCCGATGTAATATCAACACATCATAATAAAGACCAAATCAATGTTAAAGGAACTGTTTTATTTCTAAAGTTTATTGATGTTTGGAAAATAATTAATGTTCACAAACTTGGTGATGATGAAAGGTTAAGAGACCCATAGCGCATTGTCATTGAACCACCTTGATGATCTTGGCTTACTACAAGTACTTCTTTTATCAAAAATGTGTTAAGTTATGATAAATAGAAACAAAAAAAATAAAACACCGACTCTTGAAACTTCTCAGTGGCCTATATATTAAAAGGGTTAGTTGAATCATAAAAGCATTTGTTAAGTACATCACACAAATTTGTAAAGCTAGGTGACTTTACATCCAACCCTATTTAAAAGCTTTTAGTAAGTTGCACCAAGATGTTGTTGGTGCAAATTTTATTTTGGTTTAACAAGTCTTGGAAAAAACTAAAATTGAACGCTCAAAACTACTTTTGCATAATAATTTAGACTTTCATGAAGATTAACTGTCAGAGGAAATAGATGCAAAACGAATGTGAAATATTTGATAATTTGAACATGTTAGAACCTAGTTAATCACTAAATTGGTGTAATTCTATTAAAAAAAAAAAAAATCATTACCAGTTAAGAAATCAAAATTATGCACACATGGACCTAGCTATTAAATAAAAAAATAAAAAAATAAAAAAATTAACAAGCTTTTATAGCTTGTTAATTTTTTTATTTTTTTATTTTTTTTATTTAATAGTTAGGTCTATTAAAAGAAATATGAAGGAAAGAAACAAATGATTTGGTATCAGCATGTAGAGAATGGAATAACAGGGGGAAAATTGAAAAAAATAACAGGAGCAGAAAAATTTAAAATGTGCAACGAAATGATTTTAGATGACAACAATTTTTTTTTTTTTAAATTTTTGATTAGATTTTAATACTTTTAGTAAATTGTTTTTTTATAAACTATTATTTTATAAATACATACAAAAAAAATTCCAATCAAAATAAATAAATTTCAAAGTCATTAAAATATAAATTTTTTGGTTTCAAAAATCCTTTTCAAAACAAATATTACAACTCTACTGTCCTGAAAACTGCATATAAAAATAAGAGTAGGCAATTAATAAATGCATTTCTTTATTGACAATAGCACTTAAAAAAATTGATCAAGCAATTTTATATAATTTACATTCCAGTAAATCTGAAACAAATTTCACTATACTGTCTCTTTTAATGATTTTAACAATTACTAGATCTGACACCTAAAAAAACTGACAGCCCTAAAAGTATTCCAGAACTATCTGATACACAAAGGAAGACTTTATTGAAGATTATTAGCAAACTAACACCATTATTGTTAGAGAGAATTATTAAATACAAAAGACTTTATTGAAGGTTATATACAAACTAACACCATTATTGTAAAAAAATAATCTTTAAAAAGACTAATAATAATGCTTAATTAATCTTTGTTTCACTAAAGCTCCTTAGTGTCCCATCCTTAGTTCCTAGTTTCTTAGCATCTTATCTATAGTTCCTAGTTCCTTAGCATCTTATCTATAGTTCCTGGTTCTTTAGTGTCATATCTTTAGTTGCTAGTTCTTCAGTGTCCCATCTTTAGTTCCTAGTTCCTTAGTGTCCCACCCTTAGTTTCTAGTCCTTAGTGCCCCATTTAAAGTTCCTAGTTCCTTAGCGCCCTCACCTTAGTTCCTAGTTCCTTTGTGTCTTTTTAACAACTTGAACATTTATTTGCTGCAGGAAAAATCTTCTGGTCTATATTAGATAACCACATTCCATATAAATATTATTGTTTTTGCAAAGATAAGGGTTTAGTATCATTTTTACCACAAGCAGCTGACACTCATTCCAGGTTATGGTATTTTTTTAAATACACCATAATGCAAAAAATGAATAAAAGAACTCTATAGTTTACAAATATCTTTAATGTAATAACCAAAATCTATCTTCTTATATAATATTGTCAAACTTAATAGTAGTGTTAGAGCCCCTTCGAGCGTGTTTGACACGGAATTCTTGGCAGCCATTGCATTTGAGGTAGTGGCTAGAAAGAGCGGCAGATCTTTTTGTTATAAGAAAACGTGAGCAAAAGTGTATGCAAATTATGCAATGTTAAAACATACTAAAATATATATCAAGTTTTACTTTCATTTGAAAACGACATTGCAACAACATCTCCTTAATTTTAATGTATATCATTAATATCTGTTAAAAAATTATTATATAGTTTTAAAATTTTCTTAAGTCAATGTGCTAGCGTGGCAGAATGATTAGCATGCAGAGCTTCTGAACAAACTAGTGGTTAAAGTCCTACCACTGGCTACTTATCTTTTTTTAATTTTTTTTTGAATATTTTAAAATACAAAATACTTTTGAAGAGACTTCAAAATAGAGACTTTATAGAGACTATTTAGAAACATATGTAACGATATTATACACTTTAACAAACAAAAAGATTTTAAAAAAGCTAAAAATTCTAAAAATATCGAAAAACAGAGGGAAATTTGTTGCATATGTATCATATTAGGAGGTTTATGTTATTAATGTGCTCACGTTATTAGTTCTATTATGCTGCGAATAGTCTGAAAAGAAAAATATGCGGTAGTGGTGTAGTGGTAAAGTGCTTGCTTCATAACCAAGAGGTTCCGAGTTCGATCCCCACCACGTCCCTGGTAGTACCTCGCTCAACTTGTTTCTCCGCGCAGCGGCCTTGTTCGTCAAGGTTTGTGTTTCGGAGTTATAGAGTTGAGAGAGGGTTATAGCCACTTTTAAGTAGCCTCCTCATCTGTAGTGGCCTTCTTGGCCTTAAAGAGGTGAATAACGGAAAAAAAAAAAAAAATGATCTGAAACTTAATGAAGAAAGACTAAATAAGACAGTCCTGCTACACCAAAAGGTGCTGTTGTGGAGGCAAAAAAGGAAAAAGAAAAAACGGTAACTAGAAAAAAATTTAAATTTTATTTCAGCAATTTAAAGTCTTTTTTGCTATATTTGTTTTTTGGCTATAAATGTATATAAACAATATATATAAACAAATATGTTATATGCAAATGTAAAAAATCCACTTATATTATGTTTTATTTAGGATCATATGTAATATAAGTGAACTTTTGTAATAATTAATAGTCTATTTTGCTCAAGCTGTTTTGTTTTGAATTTTTTTGTATTTTAAAAAATTCACAATATCGAAAAATCACGAAATATATTTTCTCATCCAAGTGGAAAATTTAAAACTTCATTTTAGATTTGCCCCTCTCTCTTGATAATTTCTGATTGCTATAATTATGTTGTCTTCTTCTTAGCAAGTCATTTAGACTTTTTTTTTTTTTTTTAAACATCTTCGCTTCCAACAAGGCTGCAAGCAACCACTAATTAAAGTTGGAAGTTACTGGAAGAGAAAAGATGAAGATTGTAGAGCAAGATAACGATTGACGAACGACTTGAAGGATTGCAAATTATATGAATCAGGAAAGCAAGATGAAGGAAGCGAATTCCAAAGAACTGATGTTCGAGGAAAAAAACTAGACGAATAAGAGTTTTTGGAGAACTTAGGAACAGTCACAGAAAAAGGATGAGACTTAATTAATAGAGATAATGAGACTTAATTAATAATGACGAGTAACACGAGAATGAATTTTAGTAGATTGCACAAGAGACGCTAGCTCTTTAGAGCAGTCCCCATTATAGTATTTGTAACCCTAATTAGAAAAAAGCAGAAAATTTTTGTTTGGACTAATAAGACCATTAAATAGGATATATACGCTGCTTTTTTGTAAATCATTGAAGCCAAAATTTTTGAGTATGTGATGTCAACTAATGAGCTACTAATTATATGCATTTAGGAGAAAAACAAACCTAATTTTAAATCTCTTATAAACTCAACGTAAGCGGAAAAGGTGTACATGTTAATTTTTTTGCTCTTAAAGCAATTTCTTAGAATAAATTATTTTACTAAAAAATATTGAAGTAAAAAAGGAATAGGTATAGAAATGATTGGTGTGGAATAGATATATATAGAAATAGTAGGTTTAGTAAAGACCTGCATTTAATGGTTCCGGAAAGCTAGGATATATTTATAAGGAAAAAGTATAGAATAAATCAGTGTGGCATAGACTTATAAAGACCTGTATTTTTATGGGTCTGGTCAGCTAGTTACAAATATTTCCTGAAAAAACCTAACAAGATTTATTGAAGGTATCTATTATAGTACAAAAAATAAGTCAAACTTTAAAAACTAAAGCAAAATTTAAAAAGATTTAAGATAAAAAAAACCACAAAAAAAAAAGGAACTTGTAAACTAGAGAAAACCACATTTATTTTTAAAATAATAACTATTGATGTGAATATTATTATGTTTTTTATGTAAAAAAACACTTGTACTAGTAGTAATATAATGTTCTACTTGTAATAGTAACTTGTAATAGATTATGAATATAAATAATTTTTAATTTTTTCAGTTAAATTTTGAACTTTTAATACTTTGTATTTTATAAAAATGAAAATACAGGAAATAATAAAAAAGAAAATTGCAAAAAATTTTCATTACTTTACATTGCTCTTTATGCCAGCAAAATTGTCGGGTAGGCTTCAAAACTATGAAAAACATCAATGGAGCAGGGAAAGAGTTTTATTACAAACTGGTATGTTATTTTACAGCATTTTATAATTGTTTTAATTTTTAACACAATATCAATCAAAATATTTCATTTAAACAGTTTTAAAATAAATTATGTGTTATCAATCAAATAAACAATCAAAAAACATTTTCTTAAAAATTTTTTTTTAGATAACAGAAAAAAAATCTCAAGGTAAGAAGTAAACTCCTCTGTAAAATAAATGAAAACATAAATAAACATACTGTGTCAGAAGCAACATCACTATCCGATTGACTTTTATGTTTTTTTTGTTTAACATGTTTAAATTTTTCTACAGAGTTAAACTGAGTAGCTTTTTTGTCTCTACAAGATTCAGTAATCTCACTGATCTCAGAGTCATTAGAAAATATATTGCAAGCATTAGTATTAGTATCACTTTTTCCTTCAGTAACTGAGTTTCCAGCTTTCTCCATATTTTTAAAACCTAAAACATATATTTATAATAAATATATCCACTTGCACAGTTTGAATCAGGTCACATCAATTATTTTTAATTGCATCTTTTGTCATCAAGCTACACTGACAAAAATTAATTAACAAAATAGTATCGCGAAACAAAAATGTTTTTTAAAATTTACTAAATAACAGTAAAATAAACAAAACTACTTGTGTTGTTCCAAAAATGCATATATATTTCAAAAAAAGTCTTATAATCGTTTACTATATATATTATCAATAAAAATTTTTATTAACAACTAATATGAGCTAATATATATATATATATTGATAAATATATAGTTGTATATATATATATATATATATATATATATATATATATATATATATATATATATATATATATATATATATATATATATATATATATATATATATATATATATATATACGTAAGTGTATATATATGAATAAAGAAAATATATTTATATTATCATGTATAATATTGTATACTTGAAAGAGTGCTCAATAGATAAACTAGAGCTATATAGTATATATGTTACTGTTACCCGCAGTAAGCAAAATTAAACTATTACTACTTGCCTGATGATTGTGATAACACATGAAACTAAGAGTTGCAATATTAAATATATAACTATTAGCATTATAAACATTAGCATTTAGCTAATTCCTGGTACTGCGGGTAACAGTAACATATAAATATATATATATATATATATATATATATATATATATATATATATATATATATATATATATATATATATATATATATATATATATAGATATATATATATTTAAACAACTTTAAAAAGTATTCTACACATATATATATATATATTAGGCTCCTTATTAACATTTGTTGAGCACTCTTAATTGTATTTTAACATTCCCTGTAAATATGGAAACTAATAATTTCACTTACTCGTTGAAAAATATACCTATACTAGATGAAAAAAGTTATACTATTTCTTTGATTGAAAAAGTTGAGCATTTTATTAAAAGAAAAAATGAATTAAAAAAAATGAATCAATTTTTGTTTTAATAAAACATGTCAAACTTGAAAAGCAAGTAATTACAATAAATAAATTATAAACTAATATTTAACGAATATTATATATTTTTTACATGTATTTCAATTTGCATGCTGACACTTTAGGATATTCAGGTTGGCAGTTGTATGCCGTCTTAAATCAAAGATAGGTCGGCTTTTGCGTCAGCATTGCCGAATGCCAACCTGAATTTCGCAGACTGTGTATATATGTATATATATATATATATATATATACAGTCTTGGCCATAAGTTTGGAACCGATGAATTTTTTTCTCATAGGAACGTTTCTATGACGCGTACGGCATTTAACTGCTGCAGCATCGTGTTTATGCAGCATCAGTTGCATAGTTAAATGCCTTCGCGACTTCTTAATCGTTGCAAAACGTGAATCGTGTAACTTTACACCGCAGCAGAGCATCGTGAACAATATGACCCTCATTAAGCTGCATTATACACTGTTCAATGCCTAAACTATCGTTCCCTTGAACTAATGTTTACCTGAACTAATATTCGGTTGAACTAATGTTGAAATATACTTACTTATATTAACAAACTATACATTATATTTTAATCAATTAATTAGCTGATTTACATATATATTAACTGCATATCAGTGCGAAAGGTAAGGCTTAACTTCTTATAAGTATAAAATTAATTAATTTATCCTTTTATTGTTATATAAGAAGTAAAAATATGCAAATAAATCGCTTTATTTGTATAAATGTTTGCAAATTATCATTCAATAATATATACTATTCATAAAAATAGATCTATTAATTTATAATTATTTATATTATTAGCAGTAAGTATTCTACATTAACATGTACAGTGCGTAAAATGACTAGAAGTATTGAATTGTCGAAGGAGAAAAGGGCACAGATGATGATCCTACACCAGCAGAATTATTCTCACAGTAAAATAGCTGGTATACTGCACATATCTAAGTCTGCTGTCACCAAAGGCATTGCAAGAGCAAAGCAGTTGGGCACTCTGGAATCCAGAAAGAGGTCTGGACGACCTCGCATAACTTCTGCCACAACGGATCGGGTGATACATCGGCTTGCTGCTGCAAATCCAACATGGTCATCTCTCCAGATAGCAGTAAATTCATCACTTCCTGCCAGTACAAGAACAATCAGAAGACGCCTTTTGAAGGAATTCAAGCTGCCATCATGTCGTCCAGCAAAGAAAGCCATGTTAAGTAAAAAGAATATCCGTGACCGCTTGACATTCTGTCGCAAGTACAAAGACTGGACTGCACAAGACTGGAAAAAAACTATGTTTTCAGATGAGTCAACTTTTTCTCAGTTTGCCTCATATATCAGACATGTCAGGAGACCTGCAAAACAAAGATACAACATCAGGTATGTTGTTCCCACTGTGAAGCAGGCGCCTACCGTTATGGTGTGGGCAAGTTTCTCAACATCAGGTCGAGGTGGCATATGGTTCATGCCAAAGAATACAACCATCAATGCTCAAGTTTACCTTGGGATATTAAAGGAAAAGTTGAACACTCACATGAACATTCTGAAATGTAAGGTATTTCAGCATGATGGTGCACCCTGCCACAGAGCAGCAGTTGTAACCAACTGGCTAAGACAGAAACATATCGAAGTCTTGGGTCCATGGCCTGGCTCAAGTCCTGACCTAAACCCAATAGAAAACATGTGGAGAATGATTAAGCAGAAGGTTGCTGCCACAAATCCAACGTCAGAGAAGTCTCTGATTGATGCCATCAAGCGTGTATGGACAACTGCCATAACCCCAGAATACTGCGCGAAATTGTCCGATTCAATGCCAGCGAGAATAGCAGCAGTACTGGGTGCCAAAGGACATTATTCAAAATACTGATACCATTTTTTACATGACAGAATATTTACTTGTATATAATATTTAAAATAAAAATGATTTCAAAAGTTTTTGTTGATATTTTGGGTATAAAAAGTGTAATTATATCAAAAAACCTAATCGGTTCCAAACTTATGGAACCGATTAGGTTTTTATTTACCATTAACACCAAATATCTATTGTTGACATTACAAAAAACATGAATAAAATTCAACGCTGTACAATGCTAGTTAGGCAGATTTGCACTAATATATTTACCTTTTTGGGTAACCATAGACTTTTTTTTATGTGCAGATTTATATTTGAACACCGTTGATTGCAATCTTTTTTTTGGTGAAAGATTGAGCATAAGCGATGCTTCTTGATTGGCATATTGAAGACGATCTTTTATCTTCTTACTATCTTTTATTTTAGCATTGAAAAACAAGTCAGTAGAAGCAATGCTATATTTTTCAATGTATCGAGCTAAGATCCAAGCATGAGAGCGAGGTTTTCCTAAAAACTCAACATGGTAATAATGTGGATCACCTGTTCCATCTTTATAAAGATCAATATGAGCTCCATTTTCTTCAATAGGATCAGCAGTAATTACAGCAGGCCAACTTAATAGAAATAATAACAATAATTATATGTATATATTTTAATATATTAATATATATATACACATACATAAATATATATAAACATATATATAAACACACACACACACACACACATATATATATATATATATATATATATATATATATATATATATATATATATATATATATATATATATATATATATATATATATATATATATATGTATATATACATATATATATATATATATGTATTTATGTACGTATATATATATATATACATATATATATATATATAAACATATATATAAACACACACACACACACACACACATATATATATATATATATATATATATATATATATATATATATATATATATATATATATATATATATATATATGTGTGTATATATATATATATATGTGTGTATATATATATATATATATATATATATATATATATATATATATATATATATATATATATGTATGTATGTATGTACGTATATATATATTATATATATATATATATATATATATATATATATGTATGTATGTATGTACGTATGTATATATATATATATATATATATATATATATATATATATATATATATATCTATATTTATATATTTACATATAGATAAATAACACAAATAAAACTTACTTGAAGTTAAAAAAAATTTTAAATATTGTCCAATGGAAAAAAAATTATTACTGCACAGTCTTATATAAACATTTAAAAAATACCATTAAAAATATTCTTGCATCCTTTTATCTAAGCTGACATTATGAAAAAATGACACTTTATATTTTTTAACTTTTGGTTTAATTCAAATCAAAAAAAAGTTAATATTAACAATTATCAGTAAAACACTTGACCAAATTTTAAGAAAAAAGTGGTTGTAACCATTTTCAGTTTAATACCAATGCACACTTACTGGAATTGTCAATACGTTTGATTTCACATTTAAGGCAACCATTTGTAACAAACTTACAACCTGATTGCTTTAAAAATCCTTTTCAGGTTTATAATATTCTATGATAAAAAATACCCAGTCTAAACAGACTAAAGATTCATTTAGAGTCTTAATTGTTGTTGCTGTTCTTATTCTTGTTTGTTTATAAGTCCTAATAAATCAAAAAATATATATAAAGGTAAGTGTTGATAAACTTATTATTAAGAATATTTTTTATGGATGCAACTCTATTTTTATATTGATTTTAATACAATATTTTAGAGGAGTATAGATACCCTCGAAATTAAATATAATGTATATTGGTAATTTCACATCAAATCATCCAAAATTCAGGAAATTTTGAAGCACGCAACTCATATTTTCTTCAATCTTCTTTGACTGTTGCATGTTACAAAAAAAAATTTGCAAAAAAAATTTTGGTTCAAAATGTTAAACAGTTTTTAACTTTTGGAGCCCAATATTTCAAAACACCCCCGTTCAAATTTTTGGAACTGGAAAAACAAGAGTAACATATAGAACAATAATTTCATATCACTTTTAAATAAATTATTAAAAAAAACTTGCTAATAAAATTCTGATCAAGTAAATTAAATTTGGTTTATAGACTCTATAAAAGAAAAAAATATATAATATAAATGTTATATTTTAGGAAGTCTTGCTTAATGTTTTTAACTACTAAAAACCCATCCTGCTTTATTTTTATATAAAAACTGACCAAGTGTGATACTAGAGTGGCAAGCCAATAGCTAATTCAAATTTCCAATATATTTTCAGAACTTTTCAAGGAAAATTTTGAGTTTTTCAATGATAAATTGATTTTTTCTTGACCAGAAAAAAAAGAGTTGATTTATGATATATAAAAATAAAAAATAACTAAATAATTAGTAGATGTTAATAACACTTACAATAACATTACTGACAGTAACATTACTGACAGTAACATTACTGACAGTAACATTACTGACAGTAACATTACTGACAGTAACATTACTGACAGTAACATTACTGACAGTAACATTACTGACAGTAACATTACTGACAGTAACATTACTGACAGTAACATTACTGACAGTAACATTACTGACAGTAACATTACTGACAGTAACATTACTGACAGTAACATTACTGACAGTAACATTACTGACAGTAACATTACTGACAGTAACATTACTGACAGTAACATTACTGACAGTAACATTACTGACAGTAACATTACTGACAGTAACATTACTGACAGTAACATTACTGACAGTAACATTACTGACAGTAACATTACTGACAGTAACATTAAAATTTTATTTTTGCAATACAGAAAATTATCAAAATCAGTAAAAATCTATGCAAAATTAATAACTCTGGAAAAGATAAAAAAATGATAACAAAATATTAAACTATTTCAGAAAAAAGTTCCAGGATTTCTAGAAACTTTTACTAAAAAGGGCGTTTTTAATTTTGCCAATTATATACTTCATTAAAAGTTCAGTTAAAGAACCACATTATTTAGTTAAATTGTATTGGAATTTAAAAAAATTAACAATTGGGTGTATATAAATTAAAATTACCGATATCTACTAGCGCTAAACATCATGCTAAATAATGAATCTAAAAAAGATTATTATTTTTACTATTACTGATTACTTCATACTGAGTTCTTCATTACTTCATACTGATTACTTCATACTGATTACTGATGTTCATATTAGAGAAACAGCAAAAAGTAGGAAGGCTAAAGCCTGATGATGATGATGATGATGATGATGATGATGATGATGATGATGATGATGATGATGATGATGATGATGATGATGATGATGATGATGATGATGATGATGTTGCTGATCATGATCATGATGATGGTAATGATTATTATGATGATCATGTTAATCATAACAATGTTTATATATGCATATATATACAAATTATAACAAGAATTTTAAATTTAAAAAATGTACTGTATAAATGTTTATGCAGCCCTGGTCACAAGCATGGCCCCTGCTATATTTTATCAAACCGGGCCCTAACCCTGGTCAAATATCAACCCCAGTCACTTACTGGTCAACATTTTTATCTGAAATTTTACATACAATATTTTTTTATAAATAGAAATCATATGTACAAAGATAACAGAAAAAGGAAGAAACATGATTTAATGGACTGGATGATTTGAAGTGGAATTACCCATATATATAAATATATATATATATATATATATATATATATATATATATATATATATATATATATATATATATATATATATATATATATACATATATATATATATATATATATATATATATATATATATATATATATATATATATATATATATATATATATATAAAATCGGACAAAATAAAATCGTCAATAACTTACTTATAAATAAAAAAACAAACTACTATTATATTTTTTTTAAATAAAGCATTTATCTTTTAATAAAAATATATTATTTTTTATATGAACAAATACCACCATCTGCAATTGATCTCAATTTTGCTCTGACGCCTTTCATATGTGACTGTAAAAAGTTTAAATCAATTTCTTGTAGTTTTAGTTTGATGCGATCAATCAAAACTTGCTCTGTTGAAGCTTGCCAATCTCTCTCGTAAACCTTCTGTGCCAAATGTCCCCCAAAATTTTCAATTGGTCGTGCTTGAGGCACATTTGGGGGATTGGATTCTTTATCAACGTAATAGACATATTGGTCCATCCAATTTAGAGAATCTTTAGAATAATGTGAACTTGCTAAATCAAAATAAATAGTTAAAGTCTCCATGATACTTGTGAATAAATGGAAGAAGTCGCTTTTCTAAACATTCATTAATATAGATTGATGAATTGGTCGCTACAGCCTTGGAAGTGCGAAACAATGGCTCGGACATACCACGGTCAGATATGGCTATCCACATTAATAATGTTTTTGGAAATTTCTCTTTTCCTATAAAACGAATACTTTCTGAGCATGTCTTTTTGTTGTTTGTGTAGTATCCAGAATTTCCAGTCATGTTGTTTCCTGCAAAACAAAAGTATTTTTCGTCATCGATGACTAGAAGCGATTTTGTGTTATAGAGTCTTTTTCTTTGCCTTTATTTGTTGTTCTATAGCGTATTTTAAAGTCTTTTCACGTTTTCTATATTTAATATTCATTTTCTTTAACTGACGACCAATTGTCGATTGACTTACACCGAATTTAATACCTATTTTTCTCTGACTGACCCCTTTTCGATTGTTGACAAGTCTCGTTAATTCGGCTTTCTTTTCTCTAGTCCAGGATGTCGGACGACCAGGGTGCTTTCTATCAAAAAACGATTGAACAGTTTCAAGTCTTTTTAGGTTATCATATATTGTACTTCGAGCAAATCCTTCCTTTTCAAAAGGATTTACGATTTTTTTTTTTTTATATTAGGTTTATTTACAAAAAACATTTTTAGTCGCTTTCGAAAAGATACTCGTTCAGCTGCATTTAACCTCATTTTAAATAATTGTGTTTCAAACAATAAAATTTCTATTTTATAGAACGTTTATGCCTACGCATAAAACCACAAAAACTAATTATTATGCTCAAATAATGAAATTAGGATTTGTCCGATAACTTCCGCATCACCCGTTATATATATATATATATGTATGTGTATATATATACAGTATGCAAAAAAAGTAATCGTATACTTAAAAAATATTGTAATTTTAAAGATGGCATCAAAAAAAAAGAGTTTTCCGTTAAAATATTTAAAAGTTTTTTCTAGATATCTTATTAAGTATTGTTTTAAGAATTTATTTGTGTATTGGTGAATTCATTGCTTTTCAAACCTATTAAATTTTACACAATTGATCTAATGATGTATAAAATTGACTGCAAAAAAAATAATCGTACAGTTCAAAAATTATGTCAAATTGATCAAGTTCTATGGAAATTATTATCGAGTGGGGCCTTTTTTAGCCTGGACAGCCTTATCTAGATGATTTGGCATTGCGTTGATCAAATTTTGGGTCTCTTCTGTTGTTAAATTATCTTATGCCCTCATTATGGCTTCTTTCATGTTGTCTTTGCGTCTTAATGCTCGGTCACCAATTTTTTTATCCAAAATATACCACAAATTTTCTATTGGATTCAAGTCCAGACTTTGAGATGGCCATTCCAAAACATTGATACCATTTATGTCAAAGTATACCTTCGTTTTCTTAGCGGTATGTTTTGGATTGTTATCCTGCTAGAGTATGAAATCGCTTCCCATTTTCAATTTTTATGGTTGCAAGTTAGCTTTAAGGATTTCACAATACATTGAAGCATCCATTTTTTTATCAATAAAGGTAAATTTCCCCACTTCTTTTCGACTCATACTACTTCAAATCATCACATTTCCTCCTCCATACACTACCTTGCAAATAACTCAATTTATAAGCTTCTCCTTTTTTCGACACACTTTTTGGACTCTGATCCGATGAGACGAGATTGTATTTTGACTCATCTGACCACAAAATTTATTTCCAATATGATATCAGCATTTTTAATTACTTTGATGCAAATTCCAATCGACGTTTTATTTGTTTAGAAAATAAAAAAGGTTTGTTTTGAATCACTCTACCTCTATATGCTTGTTCTCTTATACAATTTCTGATTGTTTGAGGAGTCACTGTGATGTTATGTTCTTCTTGAACTTTTAAAGCTAATTTACCTGCCAAAAAAATCTATTTTTCTTCACATTAATGATGACATCAATGATATTTTGATCTATTGCTCTAGTGGTCTTGTATTTTGGTCCTCTATCAGCCACACTAGCAACGGTTTCAATCAAATTATGCTCTTTAACAATTGAGAAAATGAAGTTATGCTTTGACACAAATAACATCAGTGCTTTGGAATGGCCATCTCAAAATCCGGACTTAATTCCAATAGAAAATTGGTAGTATATTTTGGACAGAAAAATTGACAAACGAGCATTTAGACACAAAGACAACTTGAAAGAAGCTATAATGAGGGCATGAGATAATATAACAACAGAAGAGACCCAAAATTTGATCAACTCAATGCCAAATCATCTAGATGAGGCTACCAAGGCTAAAGGAGGCCCCACTCGATACTAATTTTCATTGAATTTGATCAATTTGACATCATTTTTGAACTGTATGATTATTTTTTTGCAGTCAATTTTAATTTTGCAGTCAATTTTAATTTTAATTTTGCAGTCAATTTTAGCAAAAACTAAAATATTAGTTTAAATTAATAATTAATTTTAAAGTATCCATATAAATGATAAAAATGGGGTTACTGAATTCGAAACAATTTAACGCTTTAATATCTTTTGAAAAAATGAATTTGAATAAATGAAAGCTCCAAAAAATGACCTTTTTAGAAACACAGCTGGTGACTGGTGTTTTTAACTGGACAAGTGATGTACAATATTTGAGTTTCGACGACTATTTCGAGAACTGTATATATATATATATATATATATATATATATATATATATATATATATATATATATATATATATATATATATATATATATGTATAAATGTATATATATATATATATATATATATATATATATATATATATATATATATATATATATATATATATATATATATATATATACATATATATATATATATATATATATATATATATAAACTTCTTTTAAATTTTATTTATAAAAATTTCAATTTTATAGTTAATTTAATGCTTATAGAAGCCAGTACTTTTTATTGCGCCACATAATTTTAGTTATGTTACGAAACCATAAATAAAATTATGTAGTTTTTTTTTACACGAAAGTTTTTTGCTATTAAAAGTTGTTAATAAAATTATTCATTGAAAAAATTTGAAAAGATTTATCATAAAAAATACATATTTATATGTGAGAAACTATGTAAAACATTTTTTAATAATTTAAATAAAATGGGTTTATTTTACACAATCATACAAAACAATTTGTCTTTTTATTTAATAAATTAACAAGTAAACATACTTTACAAAACATATTGTATAATAAAAAAACTTTATGAAATTTTTAAAAAACTTTTTTGTATTATGCTTTAAAAAACGTAAAATGAAATAATTCTTTTTTAAATTTTAATATTTAAAGTTAAGTTTTTTTAACTTTCTCTATCCTAAAGATTTTTCTTTAGATAAGTTATCTTTTAAACTTTCCTTTTTCAAGCGCATTATTGAAACGTGTCGGTCATACACAAGTCTTTAAATCACCAAAATATTTACAACTAATAATTACCACAAAAAAAACCTCCTTTTTCAATAAATTGTAATTTAGGTTGTGAAATTATTATTCACAAACTTGTTAAGAACATTAATCCTGAAAGAAGATGTATTGAATAAAGAAGACCAATAAACTTGGACATGCAAGCGGTCATGTTTTGCTTATCATCAGTTATGATAAATCTATCAGATAACAGTTACATTTTCAAAATATATACAGAATAGGACATAAATCTTGAAATGTGCATTGAAGTTAGTTTTCTGTCCTCCCAGATAAATAAAACTTCAACTATTAACCCAAAAAAATGTTTCCTTGTTGAGGCTATGGTAAACCTATTAATTAGTTATGATTTGTAATTATCAAATTCATTAAAAGAAAAAACTTGAAAAAAATACTTTATTGAAATTCTTGAAAACTTGGCTTAATATTGTTAAAAAAATAGGCTAGTGTGGACTCTTTTGATATTGAATATAACATTTTAGGCTAGGTGTTGAAAATAAAAATGTTTGATTTGCTGTTAAAGTGTGTTTTATCTCCCAAACACTACACAGTAAAAATCAGGCTACTTTATATTTGGATCTAAGCAGATCTAAGCAGAGTGGATCTAAGCAGACATTGATCTAAGCAGAGTTGTTAGTCCTTGGCCTTGGCCTGGCCTTTAGGCCAAAAATCGGGGCTTTTGCCTTGATTTTAGCCTTGAAACTGTTGGCCTTGGCCTTGGTCTTGGCTTTAAAATATTTGGCCTTGGCCTTGATTGTTTTGGCCTTGGCCTTGTTTGTTTTGGCCTTGGCCTTGATTGTTTTGGTCTTGGCCTTAAAAAAAAATACATATTTTCTTATTGATTTTGTTGAATTCTGCGCATAAACTTGATCTATTTTTACAATATGTGGTTTTATTGTCACAGCACTTACTACTTACAGTTTTGTTAATAATTGGCCTTAACGTAAGGCAAAAATTGAAGTGTTTGGTCTTGAAAAGATTTGTGTAGGCCTTGAAACTCTTTGGTTTTGAAAAGACTTGCGTAGGCCTAGACCTTGGCCTTGAAACTCTTAATCTTGGCCTTGACCGTAACACTCTTGGCCTTGTAATTTGTGGCCTTGGTCTTGTAACTTGTGGCCTTGACCTTGGCTTTGGCCTTGCTACTTTTGGCCTTGTTAACAACTCTTGATCTAAGTGTCATGCATGCTAAAATGGGCTATGTGCCACAAGCTGCAAATCAACAAACAGCATTGAGATTTTTTTTAGATGATTGAATATAAGATTTTGATTTTTTAAAAAAAGCAGACCGAAAAGTTATTATCTTTTAATAAATTATTACTTTGTTATTATTTTATTATTGTTATTAATATTTTATTGCCTAATATTATTATTTTTATTATACAGAAAGTTGGCGACAAGCCATTGTATATTTTACAATCTGATGCTCAATGTAAACATTTGTAAATGTGCAAGCAAAGATTTTTAAAAATCAATAAAATTACAAAGTGTAACATCAAAGTCAACGGTAACACGAATGGTGATCTCACATACATTGAGCATAGAGGGAATAAAATTAAAATAAGGAAATTCACAACGGATGATGTACAGCTTATAATTTAACATATTTAACAAGTTTTCCCCAAGAATAAAGTCATTACACAAAGAGTGAAAAATTTTCTTATGTATTTGAACCAAAGTTTTATGTTCATCTTTGATAATTCATACATAAGATGTGATCTAATTTCAGAAATCGATCTGTTCCTTATTTGAAACATTTTTAGTAAACTGTTCAATTATATGGTTTGCCACACACAGTGTCTTTTGGATTGTGTTAATACTTAAGCATTTTTTTACATTTTTTTTTATTTTTTATTTTTTTTTATGTTTTTTACAATAAAAGTATTGCAAAAGTATTTGCAATACTTTTATTGTAAAAAACATAAATTCTGTTCATTAATTAGTTCTGTATGTATTTGCAACTCAGTTAAATACGTTTTGTTAAAACCATTATGCACTCCTGTTTCAGTGCATTATGGTTTTAACAAAACATATCTAATTGAGTTGAATTAAATTTGTCAAAAACCAAGTTGGTTTTTATCTAAAATTTCACATGAACCATAACTTAAATAAACAATGCTTTTTATAACCAACATTACATGAAAAATTGATTAACAATAATAGTTGAATTTTTGCTAGTCAAAGTTAGTACAAACTTTGAATAGAAAAAGTCTTTTTAAAGAGAAAAACCTTGATAAAAAACAGTTTTAAAATGACTTAAAAAAACTCAGCACATATTCTCATTTCAACTAATTTTTATGACTGTTTGAAAGTGCAGAACTAAACATGGATAACATTAGGATTTTATAAAACCATAATAAGTTTTGAACTGATTGGAGTTATAGTTAGGAATAAATTGAAACTAAGATATTGCTTACGCCAGGCCATTAGCTTAAGTCACTTTGCAGAAGCCAAAGTTTTTATAATAACAGAGCTAAAGTTTAGTACCTTGCATATCCAACTAAATATATTACTAACTATTATCAAACAATATACCTAAGAAGATATTAACAAAAGTTTAGATTCTAGTTGCTGCTTCACAAGCATAGACAAGAAACTTTTGCATAGCATAAACAAATGGTATGATCTGTAATGTACATGTATGATGTACAAGGCCAAGGGTGGTAAACAACTAGGGTTGAAATTTGACTGGGGCCGGGGTTGGGTTTGATAAAACATCGCGGGGCTCAGTTTGTGACTGGGGCTGCATAAACATTTATATACCATAAAGTTTTTTTTTTTATTAGAAATTCATGTCATATTTTATATATACGCATATATAAACATCAGCATGATCAACTAGGGGCCATTCTAGATTGTTTTCAACACTGACCGTATTTGGGCACTGATTCAAATTCAAAATTGAGGACCTTATTTTTTATTTTGGCAAATATTTTTTTCGCAAAAAAATGCCTACATTTGGCATTTTTTCCCAGAATAGCCCCTGTCAACATAATAATTATCATCATCATCATCGTTATCATCACCATCATCAGCTTTAACCTTCCCCTTTTTTGCTGTTTCTCTAATATAAACATCTCAAGTATCTTTTTTCCTAAATAAAGTTCACGCATACAATGTGTAATACATTCTCCTCAAGTTTTCTTACTTCTTTTCTCCTGAAGCTGCTACCTCTCTACATGCTGATACCCAAATCACTTCTCTGACAAACCTTGTTTGATACAACATTTTTTTCTAATCTATGACTAAGATTATGCCTCCTTTTCTTGTCTTGTTAGAGTCATACCACACATCCACCTGACCATCTTCTCATTTGGCAAATACAACACCATAAAAATTAGTATTGTTATCAACTTTGACTGAAATTCGACTAGTCGAAAGTCCAAATTAGTTGACTTTGAAAAATCTAATAGTTGATTTAATTGACTATGGACTTCCTACTAAACGACTAAAAGCCAATTTAGTATAGTTAAAATCTTACAATCTTTTCGATTTAACTTTTCAATCTTTTTTGTTTGTTCATTTATTAACAATAGTATGTACTATTACAAGTTTTTGTTAACTCTCTTAAAGTTTTTTTTTATTCATTGCAGTATATTCATTAGCATTATTTAAACCTAATAAAACATTCCGTTTATGTATTACATTAATTTTTTTTTCTTTTGTTTACACAATGATTGTGATTTTCATTTCACAAAGGGCTGTTTCAAGCTGTTTGGGGCCCTGGAGCGATATTAAGTTGTAAAGCTCCAAAATCTAAATGTCATCTATACAATCACATTGTAAATATGATTGTATAGACTTTAATATTTAGCAAGTATTTAAGGTAGTCTCTAAACTATTGAGTCTGGGAATAAACTGTCCCATTGCTTGATCAGCCCTTCTTTCACTGTTTTGCTCTATTATTATTTAAACATTATAATGTTAAAAAATAGAAAGTTAATATAAAATACTTAGTTATTTTTACTACAATTTATTTCAAAAAAATAAATCATTCCCTTATTTCGACTTAATCAACTTTTAGTCAACTTTGTCGATTTTAAAAATGTATTAGTCCATTTTAGTCAACTTTACAAAATATATTAGTTTATTTAGTTGCCAGTTGTAACAACACTAATATATATACTAAAGTTTATATAAATACGTAAGGATATTGTATGCCAGCATCTAAATAAATAGCAAACATATATTTATATCCATACTATGTATGCATAAATGCGCATCTTGGAAGCTTTTATTTTAAAAGTTTGGAAGCTTTTATTTCTTATATTCAATTTTAGGTCAAGCCTCATACTACATTTTTCACTATCTTAAGCAGTTGCTTTATTAAACTGTAATCATTTTTTTCATCTTTTTTACAAGAACATGTCTCATAAGAGCAAATGTCTTTTTATTATTGCAAGAAGCAAAAAAGGTTCTGTCTGATGTTAAGCTCTGTTATTCTCAGTTTTCTAAATCTTGTTTCTTATCTCAAATCTTAGGTTCTAGAGACTTTTGGTTAGATTCAACAACGTCATTAACTAAAGTAAGTTTAACATTTACTCTCTAATTTATGGGTCTGATCTTTTTACAACTCCCCAAAATAGAGTTATTTGGAAAGAATTTTTTCTCTAATTTGACTCTTAAATCAAATGGCCATACTCTTTCTGTCATTCCAGTTAAATAGATTAACCCATTGTTAAACATCCAAATCATTCTGGCTTCCAATCCTAAAATTAATTCTCAATTAAACACTTCTACAGTTCGCAGTTCAGAAAAGATTTCCATCATAGCTTTAAAAAGGTGTTCTCCAGAAATCTCTTCAATTTTTGCTTAACTATTAATTAGTGCTAAATTTAACTTTCCAACTATTAAAACTCTAGAAAACACTCTGACCTCTCCAACTATCCTACGATTAGTCTTCACTCTATTGATAGTTTCTTTGTATAAAAGTTTTGAGATTATTTAATATTTTCTTTTTAACTGCAGTATTAAGGTTATTCTTGAACACCTACACCCATCTTCATTTTGAGTAACTTTGAGGGTACCACAAGTTTCTATTTATTCTCCTGTATTGTTTCATATCTAAAATAACAACCTTCATGAAAATTTTACATCTAAAATGGTTCTATTTGCTGACAACTTAACTTTATACTCTTGTCTTGACAAAAAGCCCTCACTATTTTATTGCTTAGAACAAGCAGCCAATATTTAATCTGATCTCCCTTCAGTAACAGCTTGGCAGTGGCTTGTGGTTTTAAAGTCTGAACTTAAAATCTACTAATCTGTTGGACAACAAAACTCATTCATTTACTGCAAACAAATATTTCAATATTGTAGGCATTCCTATATTGACAAATAACAACCCTCTCACTCAAGTCTTAAAGCATATTTTTACATTTTTAATGTAATTAGACCTGCTTTATCTGCCTAGCTTGAGCCAATCTCCCATTGTCAGAAGGTAGGATTTTTTTCTTTTTTATACTAATACTATTATGATTGATGCTCAAACAAGCTATCATTAGGTTGCAACTAAAAATAACAATTTATAGATTGCTTTGTCTGAATTCTAAATGCGTTTTTTATAATAAAATAAAACTAGATTTTTACTTTTATAAAAAAATTTAAAATATAATTTTTTATATGAAATAATTATTTTCAAAAATTTTATATAATTTCGCTTTTTTTGAGTACCAGGTTGACCTACTTTTGAAGAACTTATTTTACAAATATATTAGGGACCCTTTAAATGGTAAAGAGTTTTATGGTACCACTAAAAATACATTTAGTTCAAAAAAATTTTAAATCTAGTGTTATTTTATTATAAAGAACATATTAAGAACACAGACAAGACAATTTTTAAAAATTATTGTTTTTCTATGCACCCTAGCTATCATCTCTAGTTCCATCAACCGAAAAACTCATTCTTGCTTGGCTTCTTATTCAGCAAGTTGCATCCTTTTACTGTACCTGTTATATCTTCATGCTTTAAAAACTTTTATTAATCAACTTTTTTTCTTTGTACATCAACAAAACCTCATAACTCATACCCTACTTAATGTTTTCCTGACTTATACAACCTCCAACTTTTCAAGTCTTTAATTAACCACTACCTTGCTCTTTAACCCTACCCTCTATTTTCTAGTCACACTTTCTAGTAATAGTCGTTGCTTGCAACCTTGTTGGAAGTGAAGTATTTAATAAATAGTAAATGTATGCATAAATTTATAATATATAGTATTATGATTTTTTTTTCTACCCTATCAACCCCTGTTAAATCTTACAATTTTGCTGGGACATATCATTTTTAGCCTGTCACAGTCACTTACTAGCCGAGGGGGTCACAACAGTCTTCTTACTATTATTTTTTATTTTTTTATTGTTGTTACAAATTTTCTTCAACCGTCTAACTAAGCTTTGAATTTGACTAGAAATTTGAGGTTAAATACAAATTTTTTCAAATTTAATGTGTAAATTTGAAATTTTTTATTTCAAATTCACATTAATTTAATAGAAATTTGACAAAATTTGAAGTTAAAATTTGAATTTAGAATTATTTGAATTTAGAATTCGAAAAATATAGTTCAGTCTGAAAACATTGTAACTCAGAACGCTTCAATAAAATGAACCTTTTCATGAACTGTAAATATTCAAACTTTTCAAAAAAACCTTTAAATTTGATAGGTTGATTCTATTTTTGCATGCAAAACTATACTCTTATTGGTTAATATTAAACAACACAACAAATATATTTCAAAAATAGAATGTAAAATATAAAAAATGTATAATTTGATGAAAACATTAGGTATGCAGGATACTACTGTTGCACAATCATTGCCATAGGGCAATCATACAAATATATATTTAAAATCCAGAAATATTGCAAAAGAAAATTGAAGTGTTGCAATAGTTATAATAAAGAAAAAAAAATTTGTGTAGCAATCTTTTTTTTTTTTTAAATCAAATGCGCCTTGATAAATTTTGCTCCTTTCACTACAATTTGTTTGAAAAAGAAGTGCTTTTTCAACATGGTTAAAAAAAACAAAAGAACTAAGGTCTTATTTTTCAAAATTCAAAGCTTTTAACAAGTAAGAAAAAATGTAATCCCAAAGTTGTTTGTCATATTAAAGTACCAGCAAGAACAGAAACATATGTGGAAAGGTACTGTCCAAATTTTAATACCAGCACCATGTGGAATCATATCAGATCATTCCATCCGGACAAAGTTAGAGCAGTTATTTCATTTGAGGCAACATGGGATCACCCATGTGAGGAAAAGGACCTCTAATAAAACAAAAGACCAGCCAGAACACTCAGATTTAACTCTCTATAATTCTGGAACTGATCTTGTTGGCTAACAAGTGAAAACAAAATTAAATTCTACAAAACTCGATTTTTAATAAAAATCGCAATTTTTTTCAAAATTTAGTTTGAATAAATTAGATTTTTTATTGTTATTTCAAATTTAAAAAAATTAAACTGCTGACTGAACTCTCAACCCAACAAGCCATCAAACAGTGAAATATTCTGCAAATACTTTTACAGTCAAAATTAGAAAAGAGATTCCCTGCTTGTGGGACAAAAAACAAACTCTATGCTTACAGAGGAACTCTTTATTCAATTTGATAGGGCTCACACTTGCAAAATATGAAAGTACAAACTATAAGGAAAGGAATTAACGAACAATAAAGGAGAGTATAATTTGTCAGGTGCATGACTGGAATCAAGGAATTCTTGAAGATGTTAAGGGTGACTAAAGCATTGAAGCAAAAATAGGTAATTAGTAATTACAAGTTTGCTTATATAAAAGATTTTTTTATTATTTTTTTATTTTTTTATTATTTTTTTATTTTTATTACTTTTTTTTATTATTTGTTTTTACAGGGCTAAAATAAGGTCTTCTCAGTCAAAACAACCTACTTAGCCACTGTTTGAGTCATTAGCTCCAAGCAGTTAGAGATGAACAGGTACCTCAACTTGGTAGCCAATGTTGATGTGTTACAATGGTGATTATGGTATCATTGGTAGTTCCCTCATATTGCTAAGTTTTCCAGAAAATACAGCTGTTTTTAGGTAAAAATAAAAGTATCAAATTTCATTTTGAAATAACTTTTTTTTTTTTATTTTTTTTTTTTGAATGGCAAATTTCTGAACTTAAGCATTTTGAACTTAGCCATTCAAAATTAAAAAATAAAATGATGATTAAAATTGCTAAAATTGATTCATTTTTCAGGCACAATCTTCTAGCTCTTAGCAAGTTTTCTAAGTTAAACACAACTTAAGAATTACAAAATGGATTATATAGCATATTAATTATCTATAATTAAAGTTCTAGTTCATTTAACCATATTATTTCAAATGATGGGAAGTGACATCAATTACTTAGTTCACGATACAAGATAAAATATGTGTCTACTCTGATTTAAGAAAGTTTTAGTACAAGGTATAATGACACTCAGATAACAATCTATGAAGGAAAGTAGTCATCGAGATGCTTTGGACATTTTAGACGTGCGTCATGTTCTTGAGGATATATAAGGTTGTGTGTCAGGAGTAGGAACTTTTTGTTTAGAAGTTTGGCTAGGTAATGTTGTTTTAGGTGATTGATTATAAGAGATAATATCCTTTATTGGATTCCCAATCGAATGCTTTGGGTTTGAGGCTACTTTGACGGTGTTGTTTAATTTGCCTTGGTTTTTATTTCCAGATTTGTGGATGTTGTTACAAATAACGATTTTGCCATTGTTAGGTCATCAGGCTGTTGTGGGACTAGATCTGTCAATGGATTTACATGTTGCAGTGAGGCAAGATCTTTTGTTTAAACTGTATCAATTTGTCTATTTTTAAATTTGACACATGTAAAGTGGGGCGATACTGTTTCTAAAAATTGAACTCTGTTTCTAAAAATTACTGTTTCTAAAAACTTTCTAAAAATTACTGTTTCTAAGAATTACTGTTTCTAAAAATTACTGTTTCTAAAAATTACTTCTAAAAATTACTGTTTCTAAAAATTCTAAAAATTGAACTGTTTCTAAAAATTGAATGGCTGACTCATTCTAATTGTTAGCAATGCAAATGACCAGAAATTAGAACAAGCAGCTCAGTAATGAAATTCAGACTGTTCAGGATGAAACAGATTATATAGTGATCTTCCACTGTTTTTCAATCCTGAGAAACCCTCTGGCAGTTCATGCTCCAGCTAATCATCTTAAACCATGTCAGATCAGGTTATCCTGCTTTTGTCAGATCAGGTTATCCTGCTACTGGTAACATGTAACCAAGTACAATCTGCTTCATGTCGTGCTGCCTTGTAGGATACGCCTTTTTAGGCAAAGGTTAGGAGATGCCAACTCCGATTTAAAATACCCCCTGCCTTGGGGCTCTTGGTTGAGTAAAGGCTAGAGATGGTGTCTCGTTAAAATACTCATCTTGGGCAGATGTTAAATGCACCCGGCTACTGTCTTGTAGAAGGCCTCCTAGGCAAAGACTCAAGGGGTAAACAAATTCTATCTGTTGACCAGCCTCGCACCCCTTCTTCATCTATTAGGCTGGCGCAGATGTATTTTTAATACATTGTTTCCAGTTTAGGATGTTGAATGCTGGATCTTCTTGACTCAATGCATGAGTTTGCTTGTGTCACTGTTTTTATGACTAGGCAACTCATTCTATAATCTCCTAATGAGGGTACAGCTTTAAAACTCAGTTTTATGGTTCTGAGGCCGGCTGGTAGTCAGGTTTCCCGAACTCTGTGGTAGCTCTCAGAGAGGCTGATTCCATCAACAGCAGAAAAATATCAAAGTTTTAACAGTGCCATAGTGCGCATGGATGGTGTCCCTGTTTGTACTTTTGGTGTGCATTGCGGAGGCCACATTTGGGGCCCTTAGTTACGGCTTAGGGTTTATTAGTAGTAATGAGGCAAATGCTTGGGCTATTAAACGGTGTTCTGAGTACTATCTATGCTTTGAGTCAAGTTCTTCAATCTAATTTAAAAATGAATAAAGTACCAAAAACTATAAAACACAAAAAACCATCATTATCACCAAGTTCTCTAAACCTATCATTCACTAATATTCGTGGTCTTCGAAGTAACTTTTCTTCTGTTGAGTCTTATCTTTTGCAAAGTTCACCAGACCTACTTGCTCTTTGTGAGACTAATTTGAGTTCGGCTGTCTCATCTTGTGATCTTAGTGTTGATGGTTATCTTCCTCTGATTCGTAAAGACTCCAATAGTCACATGCTTGGCCTGGGCATTTACATTCGTAAGAATTCACCTGTTTGTCGTGAAACTAGGTTTGAATCCACAGCCTATTCTTTCATGTACTTTCGTTTAGCACCACTTCACTCTATTGCCTTTCTCTTTGTTCTATATCGCTCTCCTTCATCTCAAGACTGCACTCTTTTTGACGTTATTTCTGATCATATTGACTCTTTATCTTTATCTCCCTCTCTCTTTATCCATCAGCTAATATAGTTGTTGTCGGTGACTTTAATGCTCACCACTCTGAATGGCTTGGCTGTAGTGTCAGTGACTCTGCAGGCATTAAAGCCCACAACTTTTGCCTTTCTCAATCCCAAACTCAAATAGTCAACTTTCCAACCTGCTTTCCAGACAACCCGAATCATTTACCTTCTCTACTCGACTTATGTCTTGTTTCTGATCCTAGTCAGTGCTCAGTTTCTCCACATTCACACTTAGGTTCTTCTGATCACAGTTTAATCTCTCTAAAACTAATATCTCATTCTTCTTCATCACCTGAATCCCCCTATTATTGAACCTCTTACAACTACAGCAAAGCAGACTGGGATTCTTTCCGTGATTTTCTTCGTGATGGCCCTTGGGTAGAAATCTTTCGTCTTCCTGTCGACAAATGTGCTTATTACATAACTCTGTGGATTCAGGCTCGCATGTAATCTTTTATTCCTTCTTGACGATTCCAGGTCAAGCCTCACTCTCCTCCATGGTTTTCCTCACACTGTGCTGCTGCGATTGCCAATCGAAACCGTTACTTCCATATTTATCAGCAAAACAATTCTCCAGAAAACAGACGTCTGTTTATTACTGCTAGAAACAACTGTAAAAAGGTTTTGTCTAATGCCAAAATCCGCTATTCTCAGGTCATGAAATCTCGTATCTCATCTCAAAAATTAGGCTCTCGTGACTTTTGGAGAATCTTTAATAATATCAATAATAAGGGCAAATCTATAATTCCACCTCTCTTGTATGGTTCAGACTTTGTCACCTCACCTAAAGACAAAGCCGAATTGTTTGCTAAAAACTTTTCATCAATATCATCTCTTGATTCCACTAATTGCATTCTACCTAATATTGCCAACAAACAGGTTGATCCATTGCTTGATATTCATATCACTCCAGCATCTGTATCTAAAGTGATTTCCTGCCTAGACTCTTCTACAGCTTGTGGCCCAGACAACATACCTGTTATTGTCTTGCAGAAGTGTTCTCCGGAGCTGTCGTCTATACTCTCAAAACTATTTAACAAGTGCTTATCAGAGTCTTGTTTTCTAGCCTGCTGGAAAGCCACATCTGTTATCCCTATCTTCAAAAATTCTGGGGAGCGATCTGATTCGTCTAACTACCGTCCCATAAGTCTTCTTCCTATTATAAGCAAGGTTTTTGAATCTTTAATTAACAAACACTTAATTTCTCATCTTGAATCTAATAACTTACTTTCTGATCATCAATATGGATTTCGATCTTCTCGTTCTACAGCTGATTTGCTAACAGTTATAACTGACAGGTTTTATCGTGCATTAGATGAAGGTGGAGAGGTTAAGGCCATCGCTCTTGACATTTCAAAAGCGTTTGATAAAGTTTGGCATGCTGGTCTTCTCCATAAGCTTTCTTCTTATGGTGTATCCGGCAACATCTTTAAGATCATTGAATCCTTCCTTTCCAATCGTAGCATAAAAGCTGTCCTCAATGGACAACACTCTTCTTCTTATTCTGTAACTTCAGGGGTTCCTCAAGGTTCTATCCTTGGCCCTATACTCTTTTTAATTTACATTAACGATCTTCCAGATATTCTCACATCTAAGGTGGCATTGTTTGCTGATGATACTACCATTTATTCTTGTCGTGATAAGAAACCAACACCCTCTGATTGCTTGGAGGGGGCATTTGAGCTTGAAAAGGATCTCACTTCTGCTACAGCATGGGGCTCACAGTGGCTGGTGAACTTTAATTCAGATAAAACTCAATTTTTTTCAGCCAATTGTTATCGCAATAATTTTGATCTTCCTATATTTATGAACGGTGATGTACTCGATGAGTCACCTTCTCTTCATCTTCTAGGATTAACTCTTATTTCCAATCTTTCTTGGAAACCATATATCAAATCAGTTGCAAAATTAGCATCTGCTAAGGTTGCATCTCTTTATCGAGTTCGCCACTTTCTTACTCTGGATTCTATTCTCTATCTCTATAAATCTCAAATTCGGCCTTGTATGGAATACTGTTGCCATATCTGGGGCGGATCTTCTAATGATGCCCTTTCTCTTTTAGACAAGGTGCAAAAACGCATTGTAAACATAGTTGGACCTGCTCTTGCAGCCAACCTCCAACCATTATCACATCGTCGTAATGTTGCTTCTCTTTCTCTTTTCTACAAATGCTATAATGGGCACTGCTCTAAAGAGCTAGCGTCTCTTGTGCCATCTACTAAAATTCATTCTCGTGTTACTCGTCATTCAATTAAGTGTCATCCTTTTTCTGTGAATGTTCCTAAGTGCTCCAAAAACGCTTATTCCTCTAGTTTTTTCCTCGAACATCAGTTCTTTAGAATTCGCTTCCTTCATCTTGCTTTCCTTATTCATATAATTTGCAATCTTTTAAGTCGTCCATCAATCGTTATCTTGCTCTACAATCTTCATCTTTTCTCTTACAGTAACTTCCAACTTTAATTAGTGGCTGCTTGCAGCCTTGTTGGAAGCGAAGATGTTTAAAAAAAAAAAAAAAAAATCTGTCAACAAGTGGATCTCTTTTTATTTGTATCTGACATCTGCATAGGATTGTGGAATCCTATTCTAATAGCAAGTTTGGTAGATCCGTACCTATTATTGATTAGTGTTGAAAGTTCATCATCCTCTAATTGGGTGTTTCATTAGTAGTAGTACACAGAAGTCCTCTTTTATAGGATAAAGCCATTTGCAATACTACATTTTCAGGGCTAGACTAACAACTTTATGTATTATTCCTTTTATTTGTTCAAATTGACCATTGCCTTGTGAGTGATATGGAGTAGTTCAGGTTTTAATGACATCGTTTCTTTATAGAAATACTTTGAGTTTTATACTTTCAAACTGTGTCCCATGACTTGTGTGTACAGGTGATGGTGCACCAAATAATGAAAAGAAACTAAGGTGTCATATCACAGTGTCAGCTGTTATATCCTTACATGGGAATGCAAATGGGTAGCGCAAATGTTTGTTGACTACCACAAGGACCTGTTTATTAGCTGTGGTGGACTGTAATGGCCCAACATAATCCATAGAAAAGCGCTCCCAAGTTTCTAATTGCCTGAATAAGACAACCATTGGGAAGTTTGTAAAAATGCGGTTTAAGTTCATTACAAGTTGTATTTCAGTGGTAGAGTAGGGTAGATTTTGGGTTTTGCAATGTACCATTCTTTTAACTCAAGGATTGAATAGTTTTATTGGTATTTTGAGTCAAGCAACATCAAGAAAGGGTATTGGCTACAATATTTTGGTTTCCTGGTCTGTATGAAATTGAATATTTAATGTCTGATTTTCCAAACACCACCAGACTAGTTTTTAATTTTTGTTGAACTCTGATTATTGAAAATAAGGGAAACAGATCTTTGGCCTTAATTATAATAATATATGGTACTGAATTAATTGTTTCCATCTTTTACAGTATTCTACTATAGCAGCCACTTCTTTCTCAATAATTGCCTGTTTTCTTTAAGTGCTTGTTAGTGTTCTTGAGAAGGAGGCCATGGGTCTGCCTAGTTGTAGTAATGTTCCTCCCAGTGCTGTGTCAGAAGCATCTGTTTCAATAGTTAGCAGAACCTTGCTAAGATTTTTATAATGCCCTTGGACATCTTTTCCACCAACAATTATATTGTTGATATAAGCATCAGTCTTTTCTGTTTAGCCTACACTTTCATGCTTAAGTCTTTTCGTGCTTGCCCACATGCCCAAAAAAACTTTTGGCGAGCACACAAAAAAGTGCATGCCAAAAAAATTTAAGCGTTAAGTTTTAAATTGCAACAATAATTTTTTGTATATTTGTTTAACTTTTATGAAATGGGGCCTTTTTTCAACGTTTTTTTTTTTAATTATTTTAACTAGTATTTATTCAAAGCATTCTTTTCGCTATTTTTATTTAATTTAAATAGCAGAAAAAAATGTATTTTTTAAATCACACAGGCCAACTTAAAAATGATCTCCCTGCCAGCATATTTTTGAGCACTGACATTAAATTTCAAATGGAAAAGACTAAAGCATATGTGCTTTCTAGTTAATTAGTTTGAATAAATTCATCCATAACCGGCTGAAAAATTGGTTTAGCATTTGTGCAACCAAAAGGTAAATGTTAGAACTTGTATAATCTGCCATTAGCTTCAAATGCTAAAATGTTAGCTTATAACATTTGGGTTGTATTTTCACCTGATGAGATGATTTGAGGTTGATTGTGGTGAAAACTATGAGCTGTTATCTTAAGTATCAAATTGTCGATTCGAGGTGTGTGGTACGAATTGAATGGAGTGTACAGATTGATTGTATTTGATTAATCGATCACAAAACAATTTTTGTTTCCTGTTGTTACTACAAAACATTGTGCACACCAAGGACAACAGCTCACTATTATTTCTTGTTTTAACATACAGTTTATTTCAACTGTTATGAGGGTTTTTTATGGGGACCCATTATTGTAGTGACCGGTTTAATTTTGTCAACATCAACTCCAGGTTTTAATGCATAAGTAGTACATTTTAAGTTTTTTTGTCACCAGGCAGAATTTTAAGGGTTCTTTGTTATCTTTAAATTGATAGTAACTGAGGTAAGTTATGTTAAGCCCATTCCAATAATTACCAGTGCCACCAAGTTGTCAACTATGACGAATTGCACATACATTTTTTCGCAAGCTAAAAGCAATAAGCTTATCTCGAATTATCTGCCAATGATACATTCAAGGTAGAACAAGTATCGTAAGAAAAGTTCCAATATCGAAGAAGTTCTGATGAACAAATGTTTTATAGGAGCAAGCATCTATCAGTGCCTATGTTATATATTTGTTTATAGTGAGGTAATTTGTCTATCAGGTATATCGATTGCTTGTGTGACCGTAGATATTATTGCCTTATGGTTTTCTTTGTTATATTCTTTAACAACTGCTGCTTTAGTGTAGGATTAAATTTGTTTAATTGAGAGATAGACAGTTGCGTTGATGTCCCATTTTTGACAATGTGTTCATGTAGAATTTTACGCTGAAACAATGAGATTTTGTAAGGCTATGAATTGCAGCAAAATTTGGTAGCGTTGTAAAGCTGTTGGGGTTGTTGTTAAATTGTGAGCATCATAACAGGGCTCAAATTAATGGTTGGACATCGGACATTAGAGTGCAGTGAAAACATTTAAAAAAATTTTTTTTTTTGAAATTCATTTTGCCTGGGTGTGCAAAAGTTGTCTATTCATATCAGAAATACTCAGTAAAAATTTCAATGCTCTAGAAAATTATCTTGAGGTGCCCCAAGGACATTGAAGTCCCCAAAATCCCCAAAAAGTGACCTACGGAAAAAAATTTAGAAAATTTTTTTTTGATTGAAATTCATTTTGCCTGGGTTTGCAAAAGTTGTCTATTAATATCAGAAATACTCTGTAAAAATTGCAATGCTCTGGTAAATTATCTTGAGGTGCCACAAGGACTTTGAAATCCCCCAAAATCCCCAAAAAGTTAGAAATTAAAATTATTATTAAACTCATATTTTCACAAAAAAATAAATGGCTAAAAATAAACTGATCTTGTTTTTCTATTTCTATTATAATAAACCTGTATGATGGTTTTAACATCATATCAGTACCTAATAAAAATATATATTTATGTAAATTGTAGAACTTTGCAGTGCCACAAAAATTAAGAATAACAATTATTTCAAACAAAATTAAGTAATTCCGGTTCAAGTTTATTTTCTGTCAGTTAATCATTTCAAGAACATCATTTTGAAAGGCTGAAATCAGATCGTGACTCTATTCTTGCACGAATAAAACCATCACGCTGAGGTTCACAGACTGCCATACTGGCTTCAGTGACTAGCTTCACGCCTCTTTCTACAGACTGAGTGTGGCATGGAAAGCTTTTAAATTGTAGCATTTCTGAGGTCAGAATGCTGTTTTTAAGCTGAGTCGATTCAATTGATCTTAACATTGGAGGTTCAGCACTTTTATTTGATGACCATTTGATTATGTCTGTATAATCTGTTGCTTCAAAGTTTAGTGGTGGTATCTTGAACAATCTAACTGTAGGTTTAGCATAGGTCTTGTCGGATATCGATCTTGCAGCCAATACACGTCTTAATGCTAATTGACGAATGTGGGGCCTTTCATTGGTTGCCATTGATATTATTAAGTTTTCTGGGTGAGCAAAGTATGCATTTCTTTGGACTACAGGATCAACAATTTTCTTGAGCTCGATAGGCAAGTATCTGGTATAATGCACCATTCGAAATAGATGGTGACTGCCATCTGTACAGGAATGCTTAGACTTCACTTCAAACTAAATAGGTGCATATAACTTTTGTATGTAAGTCACAAGAATGATCAAGTTTTTGTCTGGCTTTTCTGTAGATACATATAACTGGAGGATATGACTAGCAGTTGTTATCCATTGAGAATGACACATGGGTCCCGGTTTTCGAATACCCAATTCAAAACTACATTGGCCACTGGATAATGCTTGACACATTTCATGCAAGTACCTTTGATCTGTACTGAGATCATGTGCATCAATGCTGGACAACACATTTCCTTCGACTGGTTGAAAACTGACTATTGGCAAGTCCATGTTCTTCAATAATTTTCCGATTGGAGCACTAAATGAATTTGGCCCATGAGTAGATCCATCCAGGTTAATCAGGAGATGTCTCAATGATAACTCATTCATATGTAATAAACATACAAACCAGTGTAGAGATTTGTTGAAAAGAAGCTCGAGAAGTCGAATAACACCACCAATATTAGTGTTTTTACAGAGTATTTTTTCTTCTACTTGAAGTTTCACCATTGCTGGATCATCAGGAAGAGTTCTTCCTGATGATCCAGCAATGAACTCTTCCTGATGATCCAGCAATGGTGAAACTTCAAGTAGAAGAAAAAGTTAGATAAGTGTTTTTTACTAATTATTGCTCTGTTCTTTAAGAACATTGAGCACTCTATTTGTAAAATACACTAACATAATTTACATATATATATATATATATATATATATATATATATATATATATATATATATATATATATATATATATATATAATTATATATACATATATATATATATATATATACATATATATACATATATATATATATATATATATATATATATATATATATATATGTATATATATATATATATATATATGTATATACATATATATATATGTATATATACATATATATATATGTATATATATATACATCAACTTGCCCCCCTTCCTCATGCCCATGACTATATAGCCACAAACCATTCACTAATTAGTATTACAAAAAAGTTTAATACAAAAATGTTTTTAAAGGTATTTGAATGTCTTTTGTTACAAAATTTAAAAAATTTTTTTTCGTACATAATTTGATCTAGTAATAAAGAAATAAAGCATGAGTCTGGATATTTCATTTGACCTAAAACAAAGTAATTATATACAATTAAGCTTTATCACAACGGTTATCTTTTTCCTAGGATTATTTTTGGATAAAATTAAGTAAAGGAGATCCTTGAGAGTATCAAGTCCCTAGAATACCATTTTTAAATTGCTCAAGCAAAAATCTGTTGGGGTTCCAAATTTTAAGAAAACCTTATACCATTATCAAGATATCAAAGTTGCTTTGTTGTCTTTCCAGATATCAATAAAAAGCTGAATCAGCATTATTTTGAATGATGATCTCATAAAATGATTTGAATTTTTGATTGAAATTTTCACCATTTATTTTTTCATGAATTGCATATAAAGTAAAAATAAACTAAATTGGAGACAGTGATTTAAAATATTTTTTTTCTGATGATTCAATATGGAATGAACTTCCGCCAAAATCCAAGCCCTTGATAATAAATGTATAAATGCTTGTCTGTTATAGTCTTTAAATTTTTCAAATTCTAAAAATATAAAAGTTGATTCTAACTAACCACTACAAACTAAATATAACAATGAACTTAAACAATTTTGATTTTGTTGATTGAAATTATGGGTGAATTGGGATTTTGTTGGTGAAATTCAAGAGGTTAAATTCCTAAAATCTAAACATGGTATTCTAATAACTTTTGATGAATTTGTCGCTAACACTTTCTTTTTAAGTTTATATATTTAAAATCTCAAAAATGTTCTCAATCTCAAGGTAATAGTTTAGATTTTTAAACAATGATTGCTTTGAATGACTTTAAATTACACCTTACTCCATACCTATTCTATTCTATATTCCTATTTTATCTTTATCTTACTACATTTCGAGTGCACTTAATTTAATTAGTGGCTCCAACATTAAAATTTATGCTCACCTTTATCTCTAGTTATATGGTAGTTATGTAGTTTGTTTTTTTCAGACAAAGACAAAGAGAAATAAACTCTGACTTAAAATACCCCTGTCTTGGGCTTTTGGTTAAGTAAAAGCTAGAAATAGTGTCTCAATAAAAATAATCGTCTTAGGCAGAGGTTAACTGATGAATAATCAGACGATTAATCCACCTACTGTCTTGAAGAAAGCCTTCGAGGCATAAATTGTAGGGGTAAGCAAAATGATTCTGTTGACCAGCCTCAAATCTCTTCTTCATCTATTAGGCTGACGTAGATGTAATTCTGTGTTACATTGTTTCCTCCCTAGGACAATGTATGCTAAATCTTCTTGGCTCTACTTATAAGTTTTTGCTCAAGCCTCCTTGTAGTAGCTATGCAACACTTCCTCTTATCTTCTCTTTATTGTGCTTACCATTATCTTTTTACTCTTAAATTCTTACTTTACAAATCTCTTATTCATCCCTGTATGGAATTGCTGTTGCCACATTTGAGCTGGTATACAGCAGGTATACTTCTAATGATGCCCTTTCTTTTTTAGACCAAAAACACAATAATAGTTGTTAATAATAGTAAATCAATCACAGTTGCTTCTTAAAGAAGATTTCTATTTCTAACAATCAAAACTCATTCTCACATGACTTGTTATTTAGCATCAGATACAGTAAAAGTCACATCTTTTTACTCCCAGCATGCTCTTAAAACTTTTATTCTTCTAATTTTTTTTTCTGCATTTCAACCTTTTCAAACTTTCTCTGATCTTCATGTTTTCCTGATTAACCTACAACTTTTTAACTATGAATGCGTGTTTAGATAGTACTTTGCATTTTTATTGTTGTGTGTTAAAAACTTATTTATCTAAAAAGTTCATTTGCTTAGCTTTCTATTGATATATAGTTTATTATGCTTTTAAAAAGATATATTATTTGAATTTTAATTAGTTGTCAATGTTATGTCATCCAAATTTTATTAAAAAAAAATTGTGGTCACAGTGTCAAGATTTTTGTTAAAACGGCGGTAGAGAAAGAGTTAACTGCCAAATCTATGAAATTATTTTCAATGATGGAATTACCAGATGGATTTCTAAGTGTTGATTCTGAATTATAGAATGGACGTGATGATTTCAAACAAGCAACAGAGATGGTAAAATTATTGAAAGTAGTAAATGATCATGCAGAACAAGGAGTTGCACAAATCCAGGAGTATAGTAGACTAATCACTTGCAATGAATCCCAGCTCCAGTTTGTGCTACAAGTCGTGGAAAAACGTTGTCGAGCCTACCCAGACAGCCGAAAGCAAACTTCGGCAAAGAAGACAGCAAAAGAGTGGAACATTTAACTTCATGAGTTATTGTTAATTAATTTTAGTTATATTTTTAATCAAAAATATAATTAAAATTAATTAAAAATAACTCTTGAGTTTAAATTTAATCAATTAAAGTTTACATTTTTAATCAAAAATTTTATATTGCATAACTTGACAATAATTATGCATCTTACACAATACTCATGCGACGTGAAGTTGTATTATCTCAAAAATATAGTTTTGAAATTAATAAACTTATTAAATTTGTTTATGTTTAATTAATGATTGTCAAAAATTATAACATTCAATGAATACTGTGATGTAACAAGAAATGAAAAATAATCGTTAATTTATTCCTAATCTGTCAAATTTTTCATATATATATATATATATATTTCAATATATATATATATATATATATATATATATATATATATATATATATATATATATATATATATATATATATGTGTATGTTTGTGTGTATGTATGTATGTATGTATGTATGTATGTATGTATGTATGTATGTATATATATATATATATATATATTTATATTTATATATATATACATACATATATATATATATATATATATATATATATATATATATATATATATATATTTAACATATATATATATATATATATATGTTATGTTTTAAACCTCTATATTTGTTTTAGTCATAGCTTGTTATTATTTTAGCAAAAAATAATAAAATAATTATGGGAAAAACTAATGAATTGACAACAGAAAAACATGCTCAGATTGTTATTCTATGTGTACAAGGATTGACCTTGACTTCTTTTGCTGCAAGCTTTAACGTAACACATAGCTGCATTATAAAAAACATTAAAGCGAAATCAAGAAACTGGTAATTTTAAAAGTAAAGCTAGAACTGGACGACCAAAAGGTGATTACTCAAAGGGCATATAATTGCATTCATCGTTATACAAAAGCACATCTGTTTGGCAGTGCATCTGAAATTTTATCTGAGATATTCCCAACTGGTGTTGCACCTAGTGTTGTGACAATTAGAAGACGTTTGTGCAAACAATTTAACTTAAATAGCCATGTTCCGACAAAAAAAACCTTGCCTTTCTCAAAAAAGTATTAGAGTCCGAATCACCTTCTATCAAAAATACAAGCACTGGTCAGCGGAAGATTGGGAGGATGTAATTTTTAGTGATGAATCACAAATCGAACAATTTGGTTGTCGTTCTACAAGCGTTAGACGCCCGCCTTGCCAACATTACAACTCCCAGTAATTACTTTCTACAGTAAAACATTGCCCTAAAAATATGATATGGGGTGCCATTACAGCAAATCAAAGTGGTGGTTTATGGTTTATGCCTTCTAACACCACAATAAATAGCAATATTTATCTTGAAATACTTAAAGAAAAACTTAAAATATTTATGAACATCACAAAAAGAAAAAATTAGGCAGGTATGGACTCAGCTTATGACTCCTGAATATTTAAGAAAGCTCATTCACTCTATACCTACCCGCTAAGCTAATTGTTTAAACGCTAAAGGATATCAGACCAAGTATTAATGTCAAATATTCAATTCATAAAACATTAACTAATGTTTCGAAGATATTATTTTTGTCAATTGTAATAGTTACTAATATATTTTGATAAAGTAAAATGAATAATTTAATGAAAACTGTGTGTTTTTACGTAATGTTCCAAACTTTTGATCGCGACTGTACATACATATATATATATATATATATATATATATATATATATATATATATATATATGCATATATATATATATGCATATATATATATATATATATATATATATTATATATATGCATATATATATATATGCATATATATATATATATATGCATATATATATATATATATGTGCTTGGAGAGGAATGAAGTGCGATTGAACGCTATTGCTGACCATGCGAATGATTATTTTTGTTTATAGCTTGACCACAACTGTTTAGATGTTTTGATGATTTAAATGTTTCATAACGCACTGAAAAAAGAAACATTAAGCTAAACTTAAACAAGGTAAAAAATTGAAAAAACTAAAGAATAAGCAAAACAATTCCTTACGAAAAAGAAAATAAATTAGCTTTAAAATAAAACTCTAAAAAACTCAAAGCAAAAATTACTTTTTGCTAGGTTTTTAATTGCATTCCAAAAAAATTACTTCAAAAGTTATCTATAAAAACGTTTTATTAAAGTTTTCCAAAACGCTTTTACAAATTTCTCATAGTGATTGTTTAAAAATGAAAAAATTTTATTTAAATTATCAGAAAAATGAAATTATATTATTAAAAATAAAAATATATATTATTTTTAAGTTATATAAAATTTTTTTTCAAATAGTTGCAAAAAAAATTAAAGCATAAAATGAATAAAAATCATAATTTTTATTCATTTTATGCTTTAATTTGTAAGTAAAGTTTAAAAAAAAAATTTCAAACAATTCTTTGTAAAAATAGCAACTCATCACATGGCAAAACTGGATAAAAGATGGGTAATTAGAATGGTAATAAAATGCGCATCAAATGGTTGTTGGACCGCGGTTCAGTAACATTGCCCAGACACTTTTTTGATTTTGGACCAAAAAAGTAAAGTTAAATATTTTTGCTGTTTTTCTCTTAAATGCTTAAAAAAATATTTATCTGGAATAACTTAAGTGTTTATATTTTACCCATTTATTTGGTTATTGATTATACTTTTCCTTTTTTTCCCCAACCCTTATAGTTCTTTTTATTATCTAACTGACGTGTCACCTTGTCTAGTAGGGGTAAGTTGAGCAGATTTGACAACGATTAATAAAATGGCTCTATCAGACGCAAAGATAAAATTTCGTTTGGTAAACATTTTAGGGTCCATTCACACTTTTAAATTAATTATTATAAAATACTCATAACAATTATAAGGTAATATCTTAAAGCTTTTAATTGATTGTTGTTGCTTAAAACAGTAAAATTTATGGTGCATCATGATAACTGTCAATCGTTTTTGATATTTGTTATCATGCATTTTGATTGCATCATCGTATGATGAAGTATCTTGTTTTATTGTGAAAGCTTTTACTCCAGATAGAACAAATAAAACTTGAGGTTTGCAATCTACAGCAATTTTAGCTGTCTAGACAAATTGATAGCATTTTCTTCCATTATATATATTCTTCTGTTTGGTTCGTCACAGTACTTTTTTGAATACTTTGGCATCCATACAAACTTTATATTTGATAAAATTGGTATGAAACCATAATAAATCTTAAATACATTGCCTATTATCAAATATAAAGTTAAACACAATTTAAAACT